>NC_056444.1:57268146-57525646 GCF_018296145.1 Oncorhynchus tshawytscha | reverse complement strand
AGGGTTGAGAAGAGAGAAAGTAAGCAAAACATTTCTAAAACAATACCCTTTCAGCTGACGATGCTCTGGAGGAGTGGATGAAGACATAAGCATTGATTTTGAAATGAAAAGTGGAAAGGTGGACTTCAGAACGAGACGGACAAACTCTGGGAGAGAATGGAAGGGCAGCGTGATCAGAGTAACCCCCCACCGTCCAGGGGCTTATATACCCAGGTAGGAACGGCAGACATGCGCCCCCCTGACCGGCCCGCCTGCACCCCGACGTTGCCTGGCCTTATTTAGTGAAGCGTGGCAAAAAATAGCCTGTCAAGTGCTGAGCGTCCCAACAAAAGGGGGTGGGTGAGTGGGATGTACAGGGTGGGGAGGCTGTTCCAATCCGTCTCTCTGTCGATTGACTACTCTACCCTGTCCTCCTCTACTCACCCTCCTCTTTTCCTTTTCTGTTCTCTTCCTGTCATCACCCTTGACTCCTCACTCTGGCGTTCCAAAGCCATCCTACCCCAGCCCATCCCAGCCCACCATACACCACACCAGACCTTTCCAGACCCTCCACCTTTCCCAAGCCCCTGCACTCAGCCCCCTGCATCCTGCCCAATCTCCCTGGGTATTTTTAGCGGGCCCAAATAAAGAGGTGTGTGGCCGTCCACCCACTGCCCTGTCCCCCCAGTCCCAGCCCTGTAGCCCTGGCCCACTGCAGATTGGGTGGCACTATGGGCCTCTGCTAGGTATGGACAGGAGTGGCTACGCTTAGGGAGAGAGAGAGAGGAGGAGCTGGGGGATAAGACCCTGACATTATATGAGTAGTGTGCGTGTGTCTGTGTGTATAGGTGCATGATTTTTTTTATCAAACCTGTTTACGTTAGTGTGTAAATGGCATTGCAATCTGTTCATAGTTTCTATGATCACAAGAGTGTTTCTGAGCGGATGCAGTGTGTTCTCTCTCAGACCTTGGCTTGGTGAGTGTTGTTCAGTTTATGTGTGTGTTTCTCTGTGTGTGTGCCAGCCCCAGTACTGATGAAGAGTCTCTTGTGGGGTAGATGTGTCTTTGGAGAAAGAGGAAGAAAGATACAGAGAGATGGAGGGAGAGGGTCAGGGAATTGAAAGGACAGGAGGAGGAGAAGAGGGAGGGGAGAGATGGGAAAGAAAGGATATTGATTTCCACCTTAAATAGGCAATCTCCGTTTCTCCAGAGCTCCTGGGAGAAGTGTGTGTGTGTCTGTATGTATGTGTGTGTGTGTGTGTGTGTGTGTGTGTGTGTGTGTGTGTGTGTGTGTGTGTGTGTGTGTGTGTGTGTGTGTGTGTGTGTGTGTGTGTGTGTGTGTGTGTGTGTGTGTGTGTGCGTGTGTATCATGGTGGGCTGTCACAGGAACACGGTACGGTTGGGTACTAGTTCTGTGATGTGTCCATCATTAAGAATCCATTTCAACACACTGCTATCTCTGCGCTGTGTGAGCTGAGCTGAATCTGATTACACAGCATTCAGAGGTCCTGGCACAAAACACTCCTCTTTTACGTTCTGATATATACTGAACAAAAATATAAACACAACATGTAAAGTGTTGGGGCCCATGTTTCATGAGCTGAAATAAAAGATCCCAGAAACTTTCCAAACGCACAAAAGGCGTATTTCTCTCAATTGTTGTGCACAAATTTGTTAACATCCCTGTTTGTGAGAATTTCTCCTTTGCCAAAATAATAGATCCACCTAACAGGTGTGGCATATCAAGCACCTGATTAAACAGCATGATCATTACACAGGGGACAACAAAAGGCCACTCTAAAAGATGCAGTTTTGTCACACAACACAATGCCACAGATGTCTACAGTTTTGAGGGAGAGTGGCATGCTGACTACAGGAATGTCCCCCAGAGCTGTTGCCAGGGAATTGAATGTTCATTTCTCTACTTTAAGCTGCCTCTAATGTCGTTTTAGAGAATTTGGCAGTACCTCCAACCAACCTCACAACCACAGACCACGTCTAATCACACCAGCCCAGGACCTTCACATCCGGCTTCTCCACCTGCGGGATCGTCTGAGACCAGCCACCTGGACAGCTGATGAAACTGAGGAGTATTTCTGTCTGTAATAAAGTCCTTTTGAGGGGAAAAACACATTTGGATTGGCTGGGCCTGACTCCCCAGTGGGTGGGCCACCCATGGCAGCGCCCCTGCCCAGTTATGTGAAATCCATAGTTTAGGGCCTCATTTATTTATTTAAATTGACTGAGTTCCTTATATGACTGTAATTTATATGACTGTAAAATCGTTGAAATTATTTATATTATTGTTCGTCTGCTCTCTGGTATTCATTTGTTCTCTAATTGTGTCATGTTGTCCCACCTTGTCTCATCCCCTGTTTTTGAAGTTTTGCCCCAAACTGTGTGCGCTGTTCCCATTGAGAAAGAATTGTTAGATTAACTCAAAGACGACAAGGGCTTTTTGAACTGAACTCCGAGAGCTGTTCTACTGCAGATGTTTACCTTTGTGACTCGGTTCATTTGAAAGACTGAATTGAGTTTGATTCCATCTATAATGTCTGAATTCACAAACTCTCTGTAAGAGTGTATGCGTGGGTGGGTGGATGGGCGTGTGGCTGTGTATTTGGTGAAGGGTTTGGATGTATTTGTTGATTGCTGGCTGCATTTTTAGACTCTGTGCTCATGACAACAATACTGGAGAGCAGCAAGAATAATAAGGTTATACCGTAGGATGAAAAGCCAATAAACCATCTCTAAAGGACAGTGACAGTCAGTGACCATGGAGACAAACTGCAGAGTGGAAAGCAGACACAAAAATGTTTCCTCTGTTTTTCTTGTCTTTTTCTCTCCTCCTTTAGATGCTGTGAAGCTGTTCCGGGTGAACATTACTTCAGCTGGCGTTTGAAATGGCCTAAGAGATGAATGCTTTTTCTGTGTTACCAGGTGGCAGGAGAAAAGCAATGGATACAGTCTACAGATCCCCACGCACTCAACACTCACTCCACTCTAGCCACTTTTTAATCTGGGAGAGAAAGCTCTCTCATCACAGCCAAAGTCTGGTGATGAAAACAAGAGAGGGAAAAGAGACGTCTCAATAGAGGTGGAAGCTTAAATGGAGGAGTATGACTATCAGGTCTGGTAATGGTAATGGACAGCATAGCAAACTGCACGGCCTTGAATGCCCTGGGGGTCGGAATCAAAATCATGGCAGGGGCTGTGTACAGAATGGCACCCTATCCCCTATATAGTGAACTTCTTTTGACCAGGGTCCATAGGGAATAGAGTGTCGTTTCAGATGCAGCTAAACAATACTGTATGTATATGTGTCAAGGTGGAGAAGCCTTGGGAAGCAGCTGGTGCCTGTCCTACAGAGGTAAATTAGCCTGGACCACAGAGGTAAAGTAGCCTGGACACAAAATGGACCCTCAGCCATGTGCTGTTGGCAGGCCGTTCGGTTTCCCCTCTAAACTGGGGGTGATGTCCGGCCATTCGGTTCCCCCTCAAAAAATCTTAGTTTAAATATTTCTTATGTTATATTTATATTGTACATATTTTACATTTAAATGTTTTTAATCAAATTTTGTTTTGTTTTCGATAACTGTAATATCTTCTGGTGACCCATGGAATTGCAGGACTGATTATGGCAAGTCAGTTTATATTGGCTAGCAAGTTAGCTAGCTTGCTAATATGATTTGACGGATGCAGCAACACCAGATCAACAGCATCGGCTTTTTGGCCCCCTGCCCCAGTCTCTAGAGGCAAGTGGACTGAGGAGATGTAGAGGACCGGGGGGCTTTGTAGGGGGCTTTTCTGGACCACTGCTGAGGTGTGGTGGTCTTACTGGCTCTTTTACCGTCGCCGAACCGTCACCCAGGTGGGGGCTACATTTCAGTAGTGGACGATCCAGCCTGATCCACGGAGGAGGAGCTGTGACTATCGAGGCCCGATGAAGAGCTCCTTGGCCTGTCTGTCGGATATCTCTACCTCTCTGCCTGGCTGTACCATCTATGCTCCCTCCTCTTAAGATAACTTTCTTTCTGAACTGTCTTCACCTAAAGCTGTGGAAGAACATCGCGCAACAACTGTCAGATCCCTGTATTTGTTTTGTTCAATTGTTTTTTGTTTGTTTTGTTTTTAATACAACTTTGAGATTCTACTTGGAATGAAAAGCACTAGATAAAATACATCGATTAGTATTATAATTTTTAAACAATGCAGCAGAGGACAGGACAGGCCACAAAGACAGAGAGTTGTTAGTGTTGCCAGACAGGGAAGCCCATATACTGATTCTGGACCAGATTTGACCCCTTCTGTAATACTGTAAGGATAACAATCCATTTGGTCTCTGATCAGTTTTAATGGTTATGGGGTACTTAGTTTGGTGGAACCACTAAAAGCAGGTGATGGTGCCATTAAGTTCAGGGCCTGCCTAAATGGCTATCGCCGTGTAGCACTCACGTCTATAGCCATGAAATGCTTTGAATGACTTTTCATGGCTCACATCAACACAATCATCCCAGACACCCTAGACCCACTCCACATCGCATACCGCCCCAACAGATCCACAGATGACGCAATCTCTATTGCACTCCACACTGCCCTTACCCACCTGGACAAAAGGAATACCTATGTGAGAATGCTGTTCATTGACTACAGCTCAGCATTCAACACCATTGTCCACGCCAAGCTCATCCCCAAGTTCAGGACCCTGGGAACACCTCCCCCTGCAACTGTATCCTGGACTTCCTGATGGGCTGCCCCCAGGCTGTGAGGGTAAGTAACAACACATCCTTCACGCTGAACATCAACACGGGACCCTCAGGGGTGTGTGCTTAGTCCCCTCCTGTAGCCCCTGTTCATCCACAACTGTGTGCCAGCGCACAACTCCTACACCATCATTAAGTTTACTGATGACATGACGGTGGTAGGCCTGATCACCGGCTACAATGAGACAGCCTACAGGGAGGAAGTCAGTGACCTGGCAATGTGGTGCCAGGACAACAACTTCTCCCTCAATGACAAGCAAGACAAAGGAGCTGACCGTGGGCTATAGGAAACAGAGTGGCGAGCACACCTCATCCACATCATTAGGGCTGTAGTGAAGTGGGTCGAGAGCTTCAAGTTCCTCAGTGTCCACATCACTAAGGAATTAACGTGGTCCACACATACCCACACAGTTTGAAAGAGGACACAACAGTGCCTCTTCCCCCTCAGGAGACTGAAAAGATTTGGCATGGGCCCTTAGAACCTCCAAAAGTTCTACAGCTGCACCATTGAGAGCATCTTGACTGGCTGCATCAACGTTTGGTATGGCACTTGCAAGGCACCCGACCGCAAGGCGCTACAGGGCATGGTGAAAAAAGACCAGGCGGTCAGAGGAAGGCCCAGGAAATTGTCAAAGACTCTAGCCACCCAAGCCATAGACTATTCTCTCTGCTATTACACAGCAAGCGGTACCAGTGCATCAAGTCTATAACCAACAGGACCCTAAACAGCTTCTAAGACTGCTTAACAAGACTGCTAAATAGCTAATCAAATGGATACCTGGTCTACCTGCATTGACCCTTTTTTGCTCTGACTCTATGCATCCACACGCTCACAACCATAACATGCGCACACAAGCTCATAACCATAACATGCGCACACACACACACCCACACACACACACACACACACACACACACACACCCTTTAACAGCATCATTTTGATTTGATTTGATTAGGCTTCTGGAAATACTGTATAACACTGACAGGGAGTATACCATGAACCGTGTTAGAGAAACACACACACACACACACACACACACACACACACACACACACACACAGTGTTAGAGCACCATAGAGATCCATCTGTGTCCTCCTCATAAAGTCTGTCTGTATCACCATGCCATTGCCAGCCCCTCTGCTGGTCCTCGTCCAATGATTTAGTGACAGGGGGATTTAGCCAATCTCCATGACTGAATCTGAATTATGGGGCCTAGACAGGGCTAGTGTAGTGTGTCAGATCAGAATCGATAAACACATCTAAATATAAACTTGCCTCATGTAACAGTGACAAAATCACCTTCTATTTTTCAATAAACATCCAGTGTGTTTAACGGTCCCTGGTGGGGGTTTTCTCTGGCCTGGGTAAATGTAAATGGTACTGTGGGTATTCAACAGAGCTGTATGTGTCACGCAACCTGCAGAAAACGTGTGTGTCGTGTATGTGTGTGTTTGAGAGAAGACAGACAGCGGTCATGTACTTTAAGTGTGTAGTTGTGTTTTGATAACACCACCATTCACAGACACAGAAGGAGGTGCGGGTCGAGAGTTTCAAGTTCCTTTGTGTCCACATCACCAACAAACGATCATGTTCCAAACATGCCAAGACAGTCATGAAGAGGGCACGACACAACCTTTTCCGACTCAGGAGACTGAAAAGATTTGGCATGGGTCCCCAGATCCTCATAAGATTCTACAGCTGCACCATCGAGAGCATCCTGACCCAGTTGCATCACCGCCTGGTATGGCAACTGCTCGGCATCTGACCATAAGGCACTACAGAGGGTAGTGCAAATGGCCCAGTACCTTACAGAGGCCAAGCTTCCTGCCATCCAGGACCTATACAATAGGTAGTTACAGAGCCTCCAGTCACCCAAGTTATAGACTGTTTTCTCTGCTACCGCACGGCAAGCGGTACCGGAGCGCCAAGTCTCGGACAAAAAGGCACCTCAACAGCTTCTACCCCCAAGCCATAAGACTGCAGAACAATTAATAGAATCGCCACCGGACAATTTACATTGACCCCCCTTTCTTTTGTCCACTGCTGCTACTATTCTTATCTATGCATAGTCACTTCACCCCCACCTACATGTACAAATTAAACTAGCCTGTACCCCTGCACACTGACTCGGTACCGGTGCCCCCTGTATATAGCCTCGTTATTCTTATTCTTATTGTGTTACTTTTTATTATTACTTTTTTATTTTAGCCTACTTGGTAAATGTTTTCTTGACTCTTCTTGAACTGCACTGTTGGTTAAGGGCTTGTAAGTAAGCATTTCACTGTAAGGTCAACACTGTTGGTTAAGGGCTTGTAAGTAAGCATTTCACTGTAAGGTCAACACTGTTGGTTACGGGCGTGTAAGTAAGCATTTCACTGTAAGGTCAACACTGTTGGTTCAGGGCTTGTAAGTAAGCATTTCACTGTAAGGTCAACACTGTTGGTTCAGGGCTTGTAAGTAAGCATTTCACTGTAAGGTCAACACTGTAGGTTCAGGGCTTGTAAGTCAGCATTTCACTGTAAGGTCAACACTGTTGGTTAAGGGCTTGTAAGTCAGCATTTCACTGTAAGGTCAACACTGTTGGTTCAGGGCTTGTAAGTAAGCATTTCACTGTAAGGTCAACACTGTTGGTTAAGGGCTTGTAAGTAAGCATTTCACTGTAAGGTCAACACTGTTGGTTAAGGGCTTGTAAGTAAGCATTTCACTGTAAGGTCAACACTGTTGGTTCAGGGCTTGTAAGTAAGCATTTCACTGTAAGGTCAACACTGTTGGTTAAGGGCTTGTAAGTCAGCATTTCACTGTAAGGTCAACACTGTTGGTTAAGGGCTTGTTAGTCAGCATTTCACTGTAAGGTCAACACTGTTGGTTAAGGGCTTGTAAGTCAGCATTTCACTGTAAGGTCAACACTGTTGGTTAAGGGCTTGTAAGTCAGCATTTCACTGTAAGGTCAACACTGTTGGTTCAGGGCTTGTAAGTAAGCATTTCACTGTAAGGTCAACACTGTTGGTTAAGGGCTTGTAAGTAAGCATTTCACTGTAAGGTCAACACTGTTGGTTCAGGGCTTGTAAGTAAGCATTTCACTGTAAGGTCAACACTGTTGGTTCAGGGCTTGTAAGTAAGCATTTCACTGTAAGGTCAACACTGTTGGTTCAGGGCTTGTAAGTAAGCATTTCACTGTAAGGTCAACACTGTTGGTTCAGGGCTTGTAAGTAAGCATTTCACTGTAAGGTCAACACTGTTGGTTCAGGGCTTGTAAGTCAGCATTTCACTGTAAGGTCAACACTGTTGGTTAAGGGCTTGTAAGTAAGCATTTCACTGTAAGGTCAACACTGTTGGTTCAGGGCTTGTAAGTCAGCATTTCACTGTAAGGTCAACACTGTTGGTTAAGGGCTTGTAAGTAAGCATTTCACTGTAAGGTCAACACTGTTGGTTAAGGGCTTGTAAGTAAGCATTTCACTGTAAGGTCAACACTGTTGGTTAAGGGCTTGTAAGTCAGCATTTCACTGTAAGGTCAACACTGTTGGTTAAGGGCTTGTTAGTCAGCATTTCACTGTAAGGTCAACACTGTTGGTTAAGGGCTTGTTAGTCAGCATTTCACTGTAAGGTCAACACTGTTGGTTAAGGGCTTGTAAGTCAGCATTTCACTGTAAGGTCAACACTGTTGGTTCAGGGCTTGTAAGTCAGCATTTCACTGTAAGGTCAACACTGTTGGTTAAGGGCTTGTAAGTAAGCATTTCACTGTAAGGTCAACACTGTTGGTTCAGGGCTTGTAAGTAAGCATTTCACTGTAAGGTCAACACTGTTGGTTCAGGGCTTGTAAGTAAGCATTTCACTGTAAGGTCAACACTGTTGGTTCAGGGCTTGTAAGTCAGCATTTCACGGTAAAGTCTACACTTGTTGTATTCGGCGCACGTGACAAATAAAGTTGGATTTGATTTGAGATAAAGGAAAACTCCCTCACCATGCCCGCACACCTTCAGAAACATGACTTAGGTAGCGTAACGCAGGGACATGGTGAGGTGAGAAAGGAACTCTAAAGGGAGGGAGGGGACAGGTGGGGGGAGGGTTGGCGGCGGGCCTAAGACTTCTCAAAATGACCGTTTCTTTAGGCAGAGTACAGAATCCGCCCGCCCTCTTTATGCTGCTATATGATGGTCCTAACGACAAGGTCGCATGACAATCCTGTAGAGCCTCTCTCCCTCTATGAGTAGCGCCCTCCCTCTCTCCACCTTTCTACCATGGGCGTTGCGTCACTGCAGTTGAAATTCCCCTTAGGTTGGCAAATAACAATAATGTTAAATCAAAGGGCGAGTTTCTATTACTATTGTCATATAGTGTGTTTGGCGTCTTCCTCCTTTTCTTCTCATGCTAATGTGTAGCTGCAGTCAGGGAGGGGGCTGGTCCTCAGAGGGGACTGGGGAACAAGCACATGACAAATTGATGGATCTCACTCCCGCCTCGCATAATCATTCTCCTGGCCACTCGAGGAAAGGAGGGAGGGAAGGAGGGAGGGAGGGTAGAGACAGAGGAGGAACGGGGGACCAGAGGGGCTTGTGAGATCAGAGCTGCAGCTGGAGCTCGTGATAGTGCACAGTGTGTTAACACGCTACCTTCACTCCCCTCTTACAGCTGTTCATTCACTCCACTACACTGACTTTAGCTTAGTGAGGTGATCATTTTCCCTTTGAATTAAAACTCCCTACAGATTGCACTCCATTATGCTGAACCACTGTATCAGTTTCTCCAACAATAAATAGGCATACTTGAGAAAGCCTGTCTGCAACACAGCTAGGCTAAGTACACTCATAGACTTCAGTGATTAGTGGTTCAAGGTGACTCTCTCCCTATGATGTGGAAGGATATATCTTATATCTTACACCTTGAACCTCAGGTATGGGGCAAGGAGTTTTTCATGGTCAAGCCCCTTGATCAGGAATATCTCCTGCTCCTACTCCTGTATAGCAGCTGCATCGCTCCAAGTGATGTCTGCCAGTCTGAGTGTTCCTCGGTCCAGGTGGGAGAAAGGAGTATGTTTTTATTTAGAGGTAGATGAAGTAGACAAAGATAGAGGAAGTGGTAGAGCTAGAATGAGCTAGAGGGGAGAGGAGTAATACAAGTCGAGCGCTAATATGTTGATGAATCTGTGTGTATTTTAGTCGTGGCAGCTTTGATTTATCACCAACCGTTTATTCAAGGTCCTGAAATTAGTAAGACACTCCGCAGGATGGAAACGCAGGCATAGAGATGGACAGAAAGTGTGTGTGTGTGTGTGTGTGTATACAAGCGTTGTCTTTGCTGACTTTTTCAGCTAATTAGGTTTCGTCTGAACTATATCTGTCCACCTCAGGTGTGACGCCGTTGTCATCGTTTAGAACTAGAACACTAGGCAGACGGATTTCAAAGAAGGATCAGACATTTTCAAACTGTCCGGATCAACGTTCCATTGAGGAGTAGGCCTGCTTTGTAGAAACATTTGCAAAATGTTAGGGCAATTCCAGAGGGAGACAGACTGCAACTAATCAAAATGAAGAAGAAAGAGGGATGAGGGAAAACCCAGAGGAAGTTATGAGATGGCAAGGCTCAAAAGACTGCAGTAGAGTGTCTGGAAAGTCAACGTTGGGTGCTGTCCTGGAGGAGGTTGTGTGCTGTGACCTGGAGCTGGCTGAGGCAGGAAGATAATAAAAAGCACCTCTTTCCTCCTACAAGGTTTCGGCAAGCAGCACCTTGTTGTTCCCAAGCAGAGCGCCTAGATTGCAGTCCCAACAGGAGATGGATGGGCGCTGGCCGGGCCAGGTATGTCTGCTATCTGTCCTGATCGGTGAGGGAACGAATGGCAGAAACTGGATATAAGAGAGGGAGGGAGGAGAGGGAGAAGACGGGCAGGAAGATGGAGGATGGTTGGGTTAGCAGTGAAAGGGGCGAAAGGGAGAAAAATGGTTGAAACTCCCTCGCGAAGTGAGTTCCAGTATCCTCCATGGAACCCTCTTTCAGAAAGATTTATTGCCACAAACCCTCCAAACCACTCCCAGACACGGTCTCCCACTGCACTGTTGATGATGCAGGTATTTATATACACAATCTGGCTTTTTTTCTGCATGTAGTGCAAGTATGTGTGTCTGTGTGTGTACCATGCATTGTCTTCACTTAACCCAATTTCTTCCAGTTGTCCTCAAAATGACACTGATGGCATCCCACTCATCAGCTGTAAAATCTGCATCAGTTTCATACTGTACATACTCACATATGCACGCACGCACACACACTTGCACAGACACACAAGCATGCACGCATGCACACACACACACACACACCCCTTGCTGTGGGGGATTACAGTGTGAGTGGTGTGGCTATCACTGGTCATAATTGCTGGTTGGTCACAGAGTGGTCATCCAGCATGTAGAAGGTCTCTAAGGGGAGAGCACAGGACAGGAGCATTGTGAGACGAGACCAATATCCATTTATAACATTCCCAGCAAACGGGACGTCTTAAGGACATTCAGCGATTTTTTTCCATTATGTCCCTTAAAGGGTTTTGGCAAGACGTTGACGTTCTGAGAACGTTCTAGTAACATTAAAACGTGAAGTTAACCACAGGACCATAAGTTGACATTCAGTACCGGTCCCGCTTTGGTTGTGGTATGATCTCAATTAGGAAATGTTTCAAAATGTTTCCTATTTAAAAAAATAAGTTGCACTTCAAATTGGTTTTGATAGGGCATTATCCATTTGACATTCAATGACCACAAAGGGACATTTTATGATGGTCAAGGAGACTTCACATGATGGTCCCAAAGGAACATTCTCTGGGCGACCTTTGTGTAGTTTTCTGTATGTTTCCAGAACGTCACTGATGACAATGTCAGGACCTTTTTAGGATGTTCTCAGGACTTTTATTTTAATAGTCATACTGTGATGGTCCCAGGTGTCCCAAACCATTATAAGTAATGTATTAAAATGGTATGGGGTTTTTAAGGTAAGAAGTAGGCTGTTTAGCGTGTACAAATCAGTGCAATTAAAAACCTGATTTTTAGGGGGTTTATATATACAGTATTTCCACACTATGAGGTTGGAAAATTGTCAAAGACTCCAGCCACCCTTGTCATAGACTATTCTCTCTGCTACCGCACGCCAAGCGGTGCCTGGAGAGCCCAGTCTAGGTCCAAGAGGCTTCTAAACAGCTTCTATCCCCAAGCCATAAGACCCCTGAACAGCTAATCAAAAGGCTACCCAGACTATTTGCAACCCCTCCCCACGCTGCTGCTACTCTCTGCTACCATCTATGCACAGCCATAACCCTACCTGCATGTACACAATTACCTCAACTACCTCGACACCTGTGCCCCCACACATTGACACATTGACTCTGAACCGGTACCCCTTGTATATAGCCCCTCTCTTGTTATTTACTGCTGCTCTTTAATTATTCCTTTTTCTTATCTCTTTTTTTATATATTTTTTATTGGTATTTTCGTAGAACTGCATTGATGATTAAGGGCTTGTAAGTAAGTATTTGTTTTGATTTGAAAAATACTGTGAAATTGTGAAAATGATGATAATGCCATTTTAGTGTAAGATCGTCTGACATTTCTGCCTTTTTTGGTGGGATGGAGTTTTGGCCTGCCTGGTGACATCACTAGGTGATAAATTAGTTAACAGACCAATAAGAAAGAGATTTCCAATCCTATCTGACAATAACAGCTAGTTTTCAGTTTCCCCCTCCCCACTCAGACCAATCCCAGACAGTCTCATAAAAATTCTTGCTTGAAAAATTGCTCTTTGCTAAGAAGCAATTATTTTAAAAAATGTTTAGCATTTTAATTGAAAACATTCACGGTAAGGAATTTAATTGTTACTCAGAAATGTGATATTGAAATTAAAATGGCTGCATTGGACCTACAATGTGATCAAATTTGATGTTATCCCTTAGTACTGACTTCTCAATATGACCCCACCAGGGATTTGAATTGGATTTGGGGTACACTGATCTTTCCGCTGCGCCACAAAGTCTGTATCATTCTCAGAAGACCCCTACATATTCATTACACATAAAATATCTCTGCACTTAGCAAAAGAGTGCCATCTGCACTTCTATTTTAGTTATAAGTTAATCTTACTATTCTCTCATCATTGATTTCATTTGCTTATTTCAGCAATTTGAGGGTTTTCTGTGTAGTTGTATAGTCTTCTGTTTTAATGTTACAACTCAATCATTATGATGAATAAAATAGCTTTTCTTAGTGTATTTTGAACAGAGCTGAGAGTTACTTTGAAGCGGAAAGTATAGTAATACAGGTGAAATATGTCATTGTCAGAGATGGTAGCGTAGCAGGAAGATCGGAATGTCATAAACCAGGAGGAATTCCAATCCCAGGTGAGGACCTGTGGAATAATAATTACTGTATAAATAAACATACACAATGTAATCATGTGTCAAATATGTAAGTTAAAAACAGTGTGTGTGTGTGTGTGTGTGTGTGTGTGTGTGTGTGTGTGTGTGTGTGTGTGTGTGTGTGTGTGTGTGTGTGTGTGTGTGTGTGTGTGTGTGTGTGTGTGTGCCTCGTTGTGAGCCAGACTTCCAAAAAAGGGAAAGCCTGGAGAAGTTTATGGCAGAGAAATAGGGGTGGGAACTCCTCGCAACACATCAAACCAATCACATGTCTTGCTTTGGCGGAGCTCCAATAGTGCTCGATAGATTAGTGTCGTAGGTGCAACAGTGCGTGAGATTGGCCGGAAAATCGCTGACTAAACTCCCATCAAAATATGTTGATTTTGTGCATAGAGCACACTTCTGGCAAAACAGAATTCAGTTTTTCCTCCAGGTTTTCTTCTATTCCCTGCAATATTACAAACTTGCATACGGAACAACACTCTGCAAGATGTGTCCTTCACAGTCTGAAAACAGTGACGAACATAACACAGAGCACCACCAGTCCATACTATCCAGGATCCTTGGAACATCCCAACTCTGACTTTACCCCTTTGAAGTTGAAATTGAAAATGCTTATGGTAAGGGTTAGGTAAGGTTTAGGGTAAGGGTAGGGGTATTGTCTCTGGCTCTGTTGTTGGCTGGTTGATATCCTGTTTTCTCTTGCACGAGTCCACTGCACCAGACATTCATATAAATTACACATACATATGCAACCACGTCAAAGGAGAACATATTGCAGTGTAAAGTTATCCTAACGCCGCGGCTCTCTAAGCTCACAGTAAATAAGCAACCACAGAGAGAGAGCGCGTGTGGCTCTAGTACTCATCATATATTATTGATAACCCTAATCAGCAGGGTGAGTGGATAGGAGGAAACAGTGGAGAACAGCTCGTGCTCGGGAAAGCACTGACTCTTCCATCAGGACCCTGGGTTTCTGCAGGAATGCTCAGTCAAATGAAATGACACCTGCAGAATGAGACCAATAGCAATGGCGATCGGGTCGGGAAAGAAATAGCATATGATCAATGATATTGGTGGAATTATTTGTATTTTTTACTTTTGGTTTGACAGTAGTGAGTAACAGCAGGTACAAACTGATAGACCAGACATTACAGGTAAACATTAGCATTATTAACAATAGCATTAGACCTCAATGTAATAATGGACATGAGTATCCATACGTGTAGAGATAGGAGACTTGCTGCTGAGTATAATAAAGAATGATCTGGAACATTACAGACCGTAAAGTTATAATCAGCAGCATTTTGAACTTGAAGGGCCACAGTACAGTATGGAGCCTTAAAGAGTTTAGGGAGGCAACAGAAGACTTGTATGAGAGGCCCTAAAGGGTCCTGACAAGTGGTTAGAGTCAGACGGAGGGTTGGGTTCTGGCCTGGTGCCTTTAGGACAACTTTATAGTTATTCAATAACACAAGACTCATGTTAAGTCGTTTCTGTTTTATACACATCAATGGAACTTTATATCAGTCCCACGAAACAATGTAGGCTTATTAAACTTATTTAATTGAACAGTTGTATTCATTGGACATCTTTAATCAGACCATTGACCTAATCATGATTGGATATTTAATCCCCAGAACCCGCTCTCATTCTCTCTCTCACCCACCGACTCTCTGTCTCACTGTCTCTCTCGCTTTCTATCTCTCTCTCTCTCTCTCCCTCCCTACCTCCATCCATCCCTCTCTTTCGCTCTCTCTCTTTTTGTTTTGCTCGCTGAAATGTGATCTTGTTAGACGTGTAACCGAAGCTCTGTCACCCAAGCTTGTTGCGGCCGTATGGTGACTATTTTAGCTTGGCCTCTAACGGTTGTGCCTGTCACACTTCATGGGGAGCGTGGTGCTCTGTGGTGGCAGACGGGCGCAAGGACCAGTTTGTTCGTTCCCAGCTCTGCACACCGAGCCCTGCGCCAAGGTCGCTGCGCAGTGATTACTGACAACGCTGAACACACACTTCTCTCCCTCTATCCCACTCTCTCTCCTTCCCTATCTCTCTCCCTTTCACTCTCATTGTCTCTCTCCTTGTATTTCCTTCTCTCTCTCTCTTTCTTTGTCCCTCTCTCTTTTTCTCTTTTAAGCACTCCTTTATGTTCTGTTTCCCTCCATTCATTCATTTATTTCCTTGTTCATCAATTCAGTAATTCACTCTCTATGACTCTTGACTGTTTTGTCCCCCCTCTCTCCCTGAGAGGGTCACATAACAATCATTTGTTCTTGCTCTGTCATTTAAACAAGAGTTGCTTATGCTTACCCATCATCACAGAGAGGAGCTGTGGTGTGTTTATTAACTCTGCTATAGTTCCACAGAGACTGTTGTAGTGTACTGTAGTGTAGTGTAGTATAATGTACTGTAGTGTACTGTAGTGTAGGATAGTGCACAGTACTGTAATATAGTGCAGTGTAGTATCGTGTACTGTTCTGTAATGTAGTGTAGTGTAGTGTACTGTAGTGTAGTATAGTGTACTGTTCTGTAACGTAGTATAGTATAGTGCACTGTAGTGTAGTGCACTGCAGTGTACTGTAGTGTACTGCAGTGTAGTATAGTGTACTGTACTCTACTATAGTGCAGTGTAGTATAATGTAGTGCAGTGTATTGTAGTATAGTGTAGCGACATATAGTGTACTGTAGTGTACTGTAGTGTACTGTGCTGTAATGTACTGTATTGTAGTACAGTGTATTGTAGTGTAGTATAGTGCACTGAGGTGTGCTGTAGCGTAGTGTACTGTAATGTAGTGTAGATGTGTGTATTGTAGGTTTAGTGTAGTGTAGTGTAATGTAGTTTAGTGTACTGTAGTGTAGTGTAGTATGGTGTAGTATACTATAGTGTAATGCAGTGTAGTGTAGTGCAGTCTAGTGTACTGTAGTGTATTGTACTGTAGTGTATTGCACTGTAGTGTAGTATACTGTAGTTTAGTGTAATGTAGTGCAGTGCAGTGTACTGTGAGGGAGTGTAGGGTACTGTAATGTAATGTAGTGTAGTATAGTTTACTGTACTGTACTGTAGTGTAGTATACTGTACTGCAGTGTAATGTAGTGTAGTGCAGTGTAGTGTACTGTAGTGTACTATAGTGTAATGTCGTGTAGTGTAGTGCAGTGTTGTATACTGTAGTGTAGTGTAATGTTGTGTACTGTAGTGTACTGTAGCGTAGTATACTGTAGTGTAGTGTAATGCAGTGTACGGTAGTTTACTGTAGTTTAGTATACTGTAGTGTACTGTAGTGTAATATACTGTAGTGTAGTGTAATGTAGTGTAGTGTAATATACTGTAGTGTAGTGTAATGTAGTGTACTGTAGTTTACTGTTGTGTAGTATACTGTAGCATACTGTAGTGTGGTGTAGTGTATGTAACCGCAGTGGTAACCTTTGAAGCTCCTCAAGTACATTCATGGCAGGGTTGATGGGATGGTGGTGGGGGTAACTAGGGACTAGAGGGGTGGGGTAGTCATTGTCACTGGTCTCCAGACAGTGCCACTCATACAGCTGGATTGTATTCCTGTCCATGATCCTGACCCAGGATCCAGTCCAATGATTAATTCTGCTTTATTTCATTTTATGCATTAAAGTCAATTTCGGAAAGGTCAGAACAGGGGTGGTACTGTTGGAATTATTTGAGTTTCTAAAAAGCTCTTTGTTGACTCAAGGCAACTTTTCTCTGCAAGAGCTGTTCATAATCAGTTCTACGGATTCTTTCTTTCTTAACTTAAGAAAAATTATGCAAGGTAATATTATATATTCAATTACGGCTAAGCCCTACTTAGCCCAGCTAAGAAGAAAAAAATGATTGTAATTCATTATGGTGGATTAAATGACAATTTAAAAGGCGTTTTGGTGAGAGCATGGGCTGTGTTGAGGGTCTGGTGAGGAAAGGGCAGTGGTGCATTGAGCGGTTTAATATGAGCCCTCCATTTAGATCAGAAAATAGCTTCGTTTTACATTTCACGCCTGTTGGTCTGTCTCGACGGTGTCGTTTTAAAAGGCATCTTCGCGGCTGAGCGTTACACCAGAAATACACTACATTACCAAAAGTATGTGGACACTCGTTGAACATCTCATTCCAAAATCATGGGCATTAATATGGGGTTGGTCCCACCTTTGCTGCTACAACAGCCTACACTCTTCTGGGAAGGCTTTCCACTAGATGTTGGAACATTTCTGCGGGGACTTGCTTACATTCAGGCACACGATCATTGGTGAGGTCAGGCACTGATTAGGCCTGGCTCACAGTTGGCATTCCAATTCATCCCAAAGGTGGTCGATGGGGTTGAGGTAAGGGCTCTGTGCAGGCCAGTCAAGTTCTTCCACACTGATCTTGACAAACCATTTCTGTATGGACTTCGCTTTGTGCATGGGGGCATTGTCATGCTGAAACAGGAAAGGGCCTTCACTAAACTGTTGCTACAAAGTTTGAAGCACAGAATTGTCTAGAATGTCATTGTATGCTGTAGCATTAAGATTTCCCTTCACTGGAACTGAGGGGCCTAATGTGAACCATGAAAAACAGCCCCTGACCATTATTCCTCCTCCACCAAACTTACCACTTCGCGGCTGAGCCATTGTTACTCCTACGCATTTCCACTTCACAATAACAGCACTTACAGTGGGCAGCTCTAGCGTGGCAGAAATGAGACAAACTGACTTGTCGGAAAGGTGGCATTCTAGGATGGTGCCACATTGAAAGTCACTAAGCTCTTCAATAAAGCCATTCTACTGACAATGTTTGCCTATGGAGATTGCACAGCTGTGTGCTCAATTTTATACACCAGTCAGCAACGGGTGTATAGCCGAAACCACTCATTTGAAGTGGCGTCCACATCCTTTTTGTATATATAGTGTAGAAGATGGAAGCAGAATGTGATACTTGTGTTTTAGGGTGGTTACTTCCTTCAACATGGAAAATGTCTTATTTTTGTTCTTGAGACCTGACGTTCTATTTCCATTGTAATGATGAAGGTAAATCAATGCTTTACATCACTGTGTCAGCCAGCGGGTACTTACTATTAAATCAATCATTTATTCACACTGGATTAAGGTAACGATGGCTGGGAAGATGAGTAGCTGCTGGTTTGCTTTACATAGTGTCGTCAACAGAGAGCCATAATGATGGGAGAAGATCAAAGATGAACAGTTATTTGATGTAGCTGTTGTTCATCCCAGGTTAGGGGATCAGTGGAGTGAAGTGCATGTGGTTCTAAAGGGAGGTCAGGGAGAGAGCGCTGAGCAGAGCGGAAGGGAGGTTACGGGGTTGGGTCTGAGACCCATGTGGTTCAGCCCCTCTGAATTTCGCTTTTGGGTCATGTTTCTCTCTATCGCTCTCTCTCTCTCAGTACCTCTCTGCCTCTCTCTCCCTCTCTCTCTGTATCTCTCTCCCCCTGCATTGTCATCCATTGGGCTTATGTAAATCCTTCCCCTCTTACACCCACCCGATAGATAGATGGATCAATCCCACAGTCTGAACAGAGCCGTGCTAATAAACTGTAATAAACAGCCCGTCCACTGCTTTTTCAACTTTGACTCATTTCTTTCAATTAACCTTTAAGCTCTCCCTCCTTTCACAGAGACACAAATAATGTGGTGAGAGAAGGGGATGGGGAGGTGGATATAAAAGGAAAGAGAGAGGGGGGAGAGAGAGGGAGATAGGGAGAGAGAGAGCGCACCAATTCCCCAGCTGGATCAATCGATAGCCTATGAATATTCTTATCAG
Source organism: Oncorhynchus tshawytscha (assembly GCF_018296145.1). NCBI lineage: Eukaryota > Metazoa > Chordata > Actinopteri > Salmoniformes > Salmonidae > Oncorhynchus > Oncorhynchus tshawytscha. The sequence continues at coordinate 57,506,754 of NC_056444.1, read as the reverse complement.
TGTCCTCGGCCCTGAGAAAAATGTCAACGCTTAGCTAGGCTGAGAGGAGGAAAAGAGAGGAGAAACAACGGAGTAGTAGGGATTGTGTAGTGGTGGATGGAGGAACGAGTATGAAATGTTGAGTTGATTGGGTTACTGGTATTAGCAGTGTGGAAACAAGTTACTCGGGCTTCTCCAGTGGAATACATGGGAACCCAAGGGACCCGAGAAGGTTGTTTCAAACAAAATGGCGGAAGTAGTGATGAAAGTACTGTATGCATCAGCATTTCACTAAGTATACCTGGAAACAGGGGGAAATGGACTCTGACCATAAAAAAAATCAATTTTCATCTTTTGGGATGCAAAAGTGTTGTAACTTGTGAGAGGGGGTAGACCCCTCCTGTGTACTTGGAATGACAGGGTCATGTAAATCCATTATTACCCTGACTGACACATGGACCCTGAGATGGAAACATATTCCATATGCATGCACCCTCTGACACATTCCCCGTTTAGCCACCCCTCCCTCTCACAAGAGTCATAATTGGAATGGAACTTACAGAGCTAAAGTGCGTGTGTGTGTATGTTTGTCTGTGGGAGGGAGGGAGGGAGGGAGGGAGGGAGGGAGGGAGGGAGGGAGGGAGGGAGGGAGGGAGGGAGGGAGGGAGGGAGGGAGGGAGGGAGGGAGGGAGGGAGGGAGGGAGGGAGGGAGGGAGGGAGGGAGGGAGGGAGGGAGGAGAGAAACAATACATGCCCTACTCTGAAGGACAGGCTCCTCTTTGACTGGTTTCATCTCCTAAGTGATGTCACTAGCCCCTCCATTTAATCTTACTGGCTCCCTCCCTCCCCAACACCTTCAGCACCAGGACTATCACCCGTTATCATGAAATTACTGGGACAAAATAGAGAGGAAATCTATCAAAGCATTTTCTCTCATATTCTCAACACTCTCCGTTCTCTCTATCTTTTCTCCTCCGTTATCTCCTCTTTGTCCTCACTCTCATCTTCTTCGGTCTTTCACTCTCTTACTCTCTCTATCTCCCCCTCTACCTCTCATCTCTTTCTCATTTACCCTCTCATACCCCTTTCTTCCTGTCTCTCTTGCCGGTGTTGGTTTCAGAGGGGTAATTCTCCTTGACCTCTGTGTAGGTACCTCACAGCTTCGAGGATCAGCATTTTTCTCAGAGCTGCTGGTCTACCCGTGTGAAGGAAGGAGCAGGGCTACATGGGCTGCACGGTCAGGCAGAGCCTCCCATACCCCCCCCCCACCCTTCAGGGGGCGGTGGGGGAGGAGGTGGGGGGTAACACCAGGAGAACGTCCTTCAGGAAGCACCTCCTCCTCGTTCTCAGCATCTGAGTCAGCAGCGTGAGAGAGGAGCTAAAGCTTTAATGGAGACTCTTCATCTAGAACACTTTACAAACACAGCACACTGCAGGACCATCCCATCCCATCCATGAATCAGGCCGAGGAGACCAGAGACCAGGAACTAAAAAGTGAATCAATCACCAGCAGGCTTCATAGGGGAGCTGTTTTTATACAGCACAGGACAGGACAGGGCAACAAGGACTTAAGTCAAATGAATCAAGAGAAGCCTCTTGATTCATAGCTGATTATCACCTTAACATTGAGTCAATTATGGAACGTCTCATTTACTGATGAGCTTCATCCAAGGGTATTCACGGATTCAGTAGCATATGGGACTCTTCTCTACACGGCCTTGGTGGATGCAGCCAAAAGGTCAGGCGTTATCCTAATCTATATCGTAATAAATGCTCAGATCATTATAAACTATATTTAGCCCATTTAAAAAAAAAATGGGTCCAGCTTTGGCTCATTGTTGTCCACCCATTGAAGCTCTGTGAAGGGGTGCTATTTCCTCCCACTCCCCCAACCTCCCCAGCCTGTTACCCTTGGTTCCCGTAATGTAATGAAGGGAGCAACTATGTGATTATACTATAAATCATGCACTTATACTGTATATCATTTTAATGTTGTTATCTATTGACTTTCTGTCTGACCAGCAGGAGACCGCATGGCTTTACTAGAAAGCTATGTAAACAGGATAGGCCTAATCTAATTGAAATAATGTTACTTTAGCTCATTGTGTCTCACCTCTCATACAGGACAGAGACCATAATCCTTGGCTTCTTTGATAGAAATGAAAAAGACTTAGGGGGATATTTGGTGATCATTTCTCTGCAGATTTTTCATCTCTTAAAGCACTATGTCATTATAACCATGATAGCCACGAGAACAGCGGCCCTGTTTATCCTTGATGACCTCTCCAATGTTTATTGACAATAAGCACAGATTGAGTTTGTGTGGATTTCCAGTGCCCCCTCTGCCAGCGGGCGATAGAGGAAGGGAGAGTGTGAGTACCACTCTATTAGATAAAGTGACAAACCCTCCCCACCCCTTCTCGCTCCCTTTGACCCAACCACTCCCCTATGTGTTTCTACACTTTAGCACTGATAGCACTGAGAGTTTGGGGCCTGCCAACCACACCACTAGAGTTAATAAATGGAGCCCAAATGCATTTGACCTCCAGGGGACACCGTAGATAAAATATGACACAGGGATAATATCAAGGTATTGCGACCTTGATATTTTAACCAAGTACTTGTGGGGACGATTGACCCAAAATCCATTCTCTTCTCCATAACCCTCTCCACCCTCTACCCCTCCACTCATCCTCCTCCCATGCAGCAGCGGTATTGGCAGTAAATGGCAGGGTTCACATGTTGGCTAGGCCAGCAGATGAATGACCTGGTTCATCTCACTGTTGCCATGCACCATGTGTCGTTACATTCGTCATCTAGGGAGGCTATCACTTACCTCCCTTCACCTCCTCACTGCTTCTCTCTATCTCTCAGACTCCCCACCTCCCTTTTCTATGTGATTGTTGTCTTGCCGTTGAAGGACAGCCTTACTCCCCTTATGATATACAGTATGTACAGTACATATGATTATATGTATATATATATTTACCTTCCGGTCTCTGACATTGCTTGTTCTGATATTTCTGAATTTTTCTGGATTATGTGTGTATTTAAAAAAAACATTAAAAACAATCTGGATAATCTGCTATAATATCTGAAAAACTGTGTAGGTGAGCAATAAACTTTGATTTCATTTTGATTGTATTTGAGTAGAGAGTTGTAGTTATTATGTTTCACTCTAATCTGGACCTCCAAACCACCCCAAAGTACCATAATGGCATAAGACAATACAATGAAGGTCCCTGTCACTGCTTCTACAGGTGCATTCTAAATGGCCGAGATGAAACAGAACTGGCTTCATTCAATAGAAGCCATGAATGAACAAACAATTTCATTATGCAATTATCTTTACGTGATTCCAAACTGAATTTACGGTCCTATATTTCATCGTAACATAGGTAGAGGGCGGGGTAACGGACGGACGGGTTCAGATTTCTCATACTAATTGTGCTAATACTTGTAACAACCACGATTATCATGGCAGTAAATTGTACTGTAGCTATAACGGTCGTTCCACCAATTCGGAAGCCTTTTGAGAAGTGTAACTTTGAATTTCACCTCATTTTAACATTCTGTCATAAAGAGCACCCTCTCAAGAGGTTAAATGAAAAAAATACTATAGTAAGTGCCAAATAATGTAACAGGGTTGACCATAACAGGGTTGATGATTTCATCTTAAATCAGCCATGTATCCCCTCGTGACAGGGGGAATGGAAGCTTGTTGTGTGCAACAAGGATTGGCAATTAAATGCAAGCAATTGAATTAAATGAAGCACTAATCACATTAAATACATCGAAATCTTCAGAAATGACTTTGTCAAAGCAACAAAATAACTAGGACTTTACAGTGATGGTGAAACTTTGAGAAATTGTGGGATTAAGTAGGTTGAAATCAAATACAACAGGTGTAGATCTTACCGTGAAATGCTTACTTACAAGCCCTTAGCCAACAATGCAGTTCAAGAAAATATTTACTGAATAAACTAAAGTAAAAAAATCTCATCAAATCAAAAAGTAACACAGGAAAATGACATAACACTAACGAGGCTATATACAGGGGGTACCAGTACAGAGTCAATGTGCGGGGGTACAGGTTAGTCGAGATAATTTGTAAAGTGACTATGCATAGCTAATAGACAGTGAGTAGCAACAGTGAAAAAACAAATGAAGTTTTACAGAGTTGACGGGGGGACATGTTAAAATTAAACATTTGGGCACTTTAGCAAGCCTTTATTCATATAAAAAAGTGATCTATATTAAAGGGCACTTCATTTAATATAACAGGCTTTTACATTTTAATATTGGTGCACAATTTCTACTGAAATCGGAACGACCCATGCGGGTGTCCAGTGTCTCAGACAGGAAACATTTAACTTAGCAATAGCCAGCAGAACTGCACATCTCAGCTCTGTGTAGATCAAAGATTCATAATATTGCTATGGGAACAGCTCTTGAAGAGACTCGCCTATCTCTTTCTTAGTGAGTGTGTGCGGGTGTCCAGTGTCTTTAAATGCGTGTGAGTATAAGTTGGGAATACGTGTGTGTGTGTGTGTGTGTGTGTGTGTGTGTGTGTGTGTTTGAGCAGGTGTATGAGAGAATGTGACACGGTGGCTGTCCCATCTCATCTTCCCTTTTCTGGGCTGGTTACACTGGGGGCATCTATAAAAGGAAAAGGGGCCTGTCAGCCAGCCTGTAATACACAGTAGCTGCCGCATGTGTGTGTGTGTGTGTGTGTGTGTGTGTGTGTGTGTGTGTGTGTGTGTGTGTGTGCGTGCGTGCGTGCGTGCGTGCGTGCGTGTGCGTGCGTGTGTGTGTGTTTTTGTGTGTGTGTGTGTGTGTGTGTTTGTGTGTGTGTGTGTGTTTGTGTGTGTGTGTGTGTGTGTGTGTTTGTGTGTGTGTGTGTTTTTTTGTGTGTGTGTGTTTGTGTGTGTGTGTGTGTGTGTGTGTGTGTGCGTGTGTGTGTGTGTGTGTGTGTGTGTGTGTGTGTGTGTGTGTGTGTGTGTGTGCGTGCGTGCGTGTGTGTGTGTGTGTGCAGAGGCAGAAGGATATGGGCTAGAGGGGCCAGCTGAGTTTTCAAAACTTTCACAGGAGACCGAAATAGCCCCGAGAGTGTGTGAGTAGGTTGAGAGTGTGTGTGTGAGAATGAGAATACAGTAATGTGTGTGTTTCAGAATGTTTCTGTACAGCACTTTGAGATATCAGCTGATGTACGAAGGGCTATATAAATACATTTGATTTGATTTGATTTGTTTCTGTGTTTGAAAAAGATGTGCACACGTACTGTACAGTATGCATCCCTTTTATGTTTAGTATAAAAGAGATCATCAATAATCTGTATATGGTTTTGGTTTTTGATTTCACTTCTTTTAGTCACCACTTTAACCGCTCGTGTGTCCTATCCTTCTGCATGTCCTTTGACTCCCAGAGTGATCAGTGGGAAGAGGGAAGAGAACAAGAAAGAGAGGGGGGAAAAATCTGCAAAAGACTGATGACCCCGGACATCATGAATAAGAGGAACCCGAGGAGTGAGGAGGGAAGGAGGGACGGAGCGAGGGAGGTAGGCTGAGAGGAGAGGCGTGTGAGGAAGTTATTGGAGGGATGGCAGGAACACAGGGTGGCTGTGATCGGGGGGCTGAATGCCGTTAAATTGACTTTTTTTGGTGTTGCCGGCTGCGTGTGCCTGTCGCTGTCCGTATTCAACATCAGGTTGAACAAGGGCCCACTGCCGTGCCCAATCACCCAGGCATGAAAAGAACAGCTTGACTGATACCGGACCTTCAGCAGCTTCCCCCCACACACCAGAATGTTAATGGTCCCTCTCTCCCTCCCTTCATCCCTCTTGCATAGCAAGTTGAGGTCGGAGGTTTACATACACCTTAGATAAATACATTTAAACTCAGTTTTTCACAATTACTGAAATTTAATCAGAGCAAAAATTCCTTGTCTTAGGTCAGTTTGGACTACACCTTTATTTTAAGAATGTGAAATGTCAGAATAATAGTAGAGAGAATGATTTATTTCAGCTTTTATTTCTTTCATCACATTCCCAGTGGGTGAGAAGTTTACATACACTCAATTAGTATTTGGTAGCATTGCCTTTAAATTGTTTAATAACCTGGGTGAAACGTTTCAGGTAGCCTTAAGCTTCCCACAATAAGTTGGGTGACTTTTGGCCCATTCCTCCTGACAGAGCTGGTGTAACAGAGTCAGGTTTGCAGGCCTCCTTGCTCGCACACGCTTTTTCAGTTCTGACCACAAATTTTCTATAGGATTGAGGTCAGGGCTTTGTGATGGCGACTCCAATACCTTGACTTTGTTGTCCTTAAGCCATTTTGCCACAACTTTGGAAGTATGCTTGGGGTCATTGTCCATTTGGAAGACCCATTTGCGACCAAGCTTTAACTTCCTTACTGATTTCTTGAGATGTTGCTTCAATATATCCCAATCATTTTCTTGCCTCATGATTCCATCTATTTTGTGAAGCGCACCAGTCCCTCCTGCAGCAAAGCGCCCCAACACCATGATGCTTCACGGTTGGGATGGTGATCTTCAGCTTGCAAGCCTCCCCCTTTTTCCTCCAAACATAATGATGGTCAGAGGACATTTCTCCAAAAAGTACGATCTTTGTCCCCATGTGCAGTTGCAAACCTTAGTCTGGCTTTTTTATGGCGGTTTCGAAGCAGTGGCTTCTTCCTTGCTGAGCAGCCATTCAGGTTATAGGACTTGTTTTACTGTGGATATAGACACTTTTGTACCTGTTTCCTCCAGCATCTTCACATGTCCTTTGCTGTTGTTCTGGGATTGATTTGCACTTTTCGTACCAAAGTACGTTCATCTCTAGGATACAGAACTTGTCTCCTTCCTGAGCGGTATGACGGCTGCGTGGTCCCATGGTGTTTATACTTGCATACTATTGTTTGTACAGGTAATCGTGGTACCTTCAGGTGTTTGGAAATTGCTCACAATGATGAACCAGACTTGTGGAGGTTTACAACTTTTTTTCTGAGGTCTTGGGTGATTTCTTTTGGTTTTCCCATGATGTCAAGCAAAGAGGCACCGAGTTTGAAGGTAGGCATTGAAATACATCCACAGGTACACCTCCAATTGTCTCAAATTATGTCAATTAGCCTATCAGAAGCTTCTAAAGCCATGACATAATTTTCTGGAATTTTCCAAGCTGTTTAACTTAGTGTATGTACATTTCTGACCTACCGGAATTGTGATACAGTGAATTATAAGTGAATTAATCTCTCTGTAAACGATTGTTGGAAAAATGACTTGTGTCATGCACAAAGTAGATGTCCTAAGTGACTTGCCAGAACTATAGTTTGGTAACAAGAAATTTGTGGAGTGATTGAAAAACAAGTTATAATGACTCCAACCTAAGTGCATGTAAACTTCCGAACAAAACTGTACATGCTACTACAGACACAAACACTACCCAAGACGTTGAAGACAGGGTTGCATATACACCCAAATATACATGTTACTACATAACCAAACACTAACCTTATAGACACCCAAACACTACCCTTCTAGACACCCAAACACTACCCTTCTAGACACCCAAACACTACACTTCTAGAGATCCTAACACTACCCTTCTAGACACCCAAACACTACCCTTCCAGATATCCAAACACTACCCTTCTAGACACCCAAACTCTACACCAATAAAGCTAGAACCACTTCCAAACATATATAATGACTAAGGCCCACAAGGAATAGTGTAACCCCAAAGTCCAAGGGCCTGAGTTAGCTACCCTGTCTCCATGTCACATTGATTCCATAGGTTTTTTAGGGGTCTCTTATCCATTGAGACAGGTACAGAGATGGGGTGATAGGAGAGAGAGAGAGCGAGATGGGAGAGAGAGATTGAGAGAGAGAGAGAGAGAGAGAGGTGGGAGAGAGAGATTGAGAGAGAGAGAGAGAGAGAGAGAGAGAGAGAGGTGGGAGCAGAAATCCATGCTGTCACTTTGTCTCCTCACTCCTTTGTTACTTTATCAACCCAGTAAATTACCTTTAGGGAGACGTAAATCTGTAATGTTTCATAAAGTGGAAGTGAATTGACGTGTATGGTCTCGGTGGGATAAGAAGCTCACGCTGAGAGGCTTTTTTCCACTCAGTTGGGAGGGAAGGGATGAGTCGCACGCAAGCACACACACACACACACACACACACACACACACACACACACACACACACACACACACACACACACACACACACACACACACACAACACACACACACACACACACACACACACACACACACTTACACACACACAGACAGATGAGTCTTTCTCCTGCAATGCAGTAAACAGGGAGTGCAGTCAGATACGGTCTACCAGGCTCCCACAGTAACACACACTAAGTCCCAACTCCCCAATTAGGTCTGCTTGGCTAGCATTAACCCACTGGAGGATAACCCCAGCCCACTAGGATACCACCACTGAATGAGCTTCATCACATTGAGCTGAGTTCATCTAAATAGACATTTTGGAGTCCTGGAGAAGTCACTCAGTGAATCATACACATTAAGGACAGAGTCCGTATAATATTGGATACTATGCTTTATTGTATTAATTTATACTCCATGGTTTTCTCAATGTAGCTAACGGATTACATTTATGTCCATTAAATTACTTTTTTAAGTGACATCCAGCACTAATTGAAAATGGTTTGGCCTAACTTACAGTAGGAAGGGAACCCTATTTGGCTTAGGAGAGAGGGAACACACTTTGGTAGGAGCCAGGAACTGGGGAGTATCCCCAAAAACATGATTTTAGCAACACTGAGTGAAAGCCAGAGAGAAAGTTGGGTAAAGAGCCGGACAGAGGGGAACAGGGGATGGATAGATGACAGAGGAAGATGGATGACAGGGCCCCTCAGCTCAGAGCAGGCTGGGGAGATCAGTTACTCCTCTGCCCCAGGGGAAGCCAGGCCCAGCTCCACTCTCAGCTCTCTCTCCCACTGGTGCTCTGGCCTGCTAATTGTACAGTACAGTACATGTATGTATACCTCCAACAAATATACACCGTGTACAAATACACAGTATACTGTAAATAATGTGTTATGAGAAAATTATATAGAGATTGATATGCACTGCTCTTCACCTGTAAACCCTTAACCAGCACTTACTGTATAGCCAAGGCCCAAAACAGTCATCCATCTACCCTATCCAGTTGATGTAATAGAAAGAGATGATAGGGGTGTAAAATATGTAAAATGGAGGCCTTGTGAGATTCTAAGATGGGGCCTTGCCGGTGTGGGAGATGAGGAGGGTGTATAGACGGATTATAGAGCCGTCCTTATCACTCATTTCCCTGAGCAGATAACCACGACACTGGCCAAGCACACTGCCGGCCCATCTGTCAAGTTAAAGGAGGCTGTGTGGGTAGTTTAGGGAATCTGTCAGTAATATGGACAGTCCTGAAATCACTTCATTAATCTAGACCCTCCATTCATTCATCTCCTCGCTTCGACTACGCTTAAAAAACGGCCTTCGCGTCTGTCACTGCTCTGAGCCCGCTCTGATAGAGAGGCCAAATTGGTGGGGCCAGAGAGAGGGAGAGAGAGGAGAAAGGTAGAGAGGGCAGGAGGGAGAGAGAGAGGTGGGAGGCAGGGAGGGGGTAGAGGGGCCATTCCTTTGTGTTATCTAACCTAAAGGTGACATTGTCAGTGGCAGGTTGTCCCTGAGGCTTGGCCCCGTCAACCCGCTGCTGGCAGTGCCAGGCTGCATGCATTTTCCCCACAACCCCTCTGCTTCCCAACGCTGCCTGCGTCCCTCCTGTGTCTGTGTCTTTCTTTAGCCCTCTTTGTATTGTCAGGAAGGGAAGTCTGGTCTCTTGGCCCTGACAACAGTGGTGGAGAATGCCAGCTGTTTGTGCCTTTACAGTGCCCAGCTAGAACATTTGGTTCTTTGGAAGTTGTTGAAACGTACATTTCTGGTTTCCCACTGGGAACATACGTTTCTTGAATGGTAAATCTGAAAGTTGTTTAAATGTTCTGAGAACAGAAGTGAAAGTTCTGCCTGGGAATTTTTATGTTGCAGAGATGTTCCGAGAACGTTTTACTATGGTTCCCTGAAAGTTTTCATGGGAGGTTTTATTAACGTTCTGAGAACTAAAATTATAGGTTATTTGAAGGTATTTAAATGACTTTCTGTTTCAAGACTTTTAATAACATTTAAAAGTAAAATGTAATATGTAAATGTATGTATATGGAACAGAAAAAAGCTGTAAAAACTAAAAAAATTTAATAATAATACCAACAAACAAACAAACAAAATATATATATATATACAGTACCAGTCAAAAGGTTGGACACATAGACTCATTCCAGGATTTTTCTTAATTTTTTACTATTTTCTACATTGTAGAATAATAGTGAAGACATCAAAACTATGAAATAACACATATAGAATCATGTAGTAACCAAAAATGTGTTAAACAAATCCAAATATATTTTATATTTGAGATTCTTCAAAGTAGCAATCCTTTGCCTTGATTACAGCTTTCACACTCTTGGCATTCTCTCAACCAGCTTCATGGGTTAGTCACCTGTAATGCATTTCAATTAAAAGTTGTGCCTTGTTAAAAGTAAATTTGTGGAATTTCTTTCCTTATTAATGCGTTTAAGTCATTCAGTTGTGCTGTGACAAGGTAGGGTTTGGTAAAAGACCAAGTCCATATTATGGCAAGAACAGCTCAAATAAGCAAAGAGAAGCGACAGTCCATCATTACTTTAAGGCATGAAGGTCAGTCAATCTGGAAAATGTCATGGACTTTGAATGGACTTTCAAGTGCAATCGCAAAAACCATCCAGCACTATGATGAAACTGACTCTCATGAGGACCGCCACAGGAGAGGAAGACCCAGAGTTACCTCTGCTGCAGAGGATAGGTTCATTAGAGTTAACTGCACCTCAGATTGCAGCCCAAATAAATGCTTCACAGAGTTCAAGTAACAGACACATCTCAACATCAACTGTTCACAGAGGAGACTGCATGAATCCGGCCTTCGTGGACGAATTGCTGCAAGGAAACCACTACTAAAGGGCACCAATAAGAAGAAGAGACTTGCTTGGGCCAAGAAACACAAGCAATGGACATTAGACCGGTGGAAATGTGTCCTTTGGTCTGATGAGTCCAAAAGTGAGATTTTTGGTTCATACCACCGTGTCTTTGTGAGACGCAGAGTAGGTGAACGGATGATCTCCGCAAGTGTGGTTCCCACCGTGAAGCATGGAGGAGGATGTGTGATGGTGTGGGCATTCTCCAGTGATGCACCAACCCATCTGGTTTGCGGTTAGTGGAATTCTCATTTGTTTTTCCACAGGACAATGACCCAACACACTTCCAGCCTGTGTCAGGACTATTTGACCAAGAAGGAGAGTGATGGAGTGCTGCGTCAGATGACCTGGTCTCCACAATCATCTGACCTCATCCCAATTGAGATGGTTTGGGATGATTTGGACCGCAGAGTGATGTTGGAACATTGCTGTGGGGACTTGCTTCCATTCAGCCATAAGATCAGTCGTGAGGTCAGGCACTGATGTTGGGTGATTAGACCTGGTTCTGCATTCCAGTTCATCCTAAAGGTGTTCGATGAGGTTGAGGTCAGGGCTCTGTGCAGGCCAGTCAAGTTCATCCACACCGATCTCGACAAATCATTTCTGTACCGACCTCACTTTGTGCATAGGTGAATTGTCATGCTGAAACAGGAAAGGGCCTTCCCCAAACTGTTGCCACAAAGCTGGAGGCACGGAATCGTCTACAATGTCAATGTATGCTGTTGCGTTAAGATGTCCTTTCACTGGAACTAAGGGGCCTAGCCCAAACCATGAAATACAGCCCCAGACCAGTATTTCTCCTCCACCAAACTTTACAGTTGGCACTATGCATTCGTGCAGGTTTCAATATGGCATCTACCAAACGCAGATTTGTCCGTTGGACTGCCAGATGATGAAGTACGATTCACTCCAGTGAATGTGTTTCCACTGCCCCAGAGTCCAATGGCGGAGAGCTTTACACAATTCCAGCCGACTCTTGGCATTGGGCATGGTGATCTTAGGCTTGTGTGAGGCTGCTGCCATGGAAACCCATTTCATGAATCTCCCGACTAACAGTTTTTCTGCTGACATTGTTCCAGAGGCAGTTTTGAACCCGGTAGTGAGTGTTGCAACTGAGGACAGACAATTCTTACATGCACTCGGTGGTCCCGTTCTGTGAGCTTGTGTTGCCTACCATGTCACAGCTGAGCCATTGTTGCTCCTAGACCTTCCACTTCACAATAACAGCACTTACAGTTGACTGGGGCAGCTCTAGCAGGGCAGAAATGTGACTAACTGACTTGTTGGAAAGGTGGCATCTTGTGATTGTGCCACGTTGAAATTCACAGAACTCTTCAGTAAGGCCATTCTACTGTCAACGTTTGTCTATAGAGATTGTATGGCTGTGTCCTCAATTTTATAAAGCTGTCAGCAACGGGTGTGGCTGAAATAGCCGAATCCACTAATTTGAAGGTGTGTCCACATACATTTGTACATAGAGTGTATTTGAGAACATTCCCAATGTCAAACCAGTTGGCGAACATTCCCAAAACATTACCAAAAATGGATCTAAATGTAACCATGTTTGAACTTTTAGGAAACATTATGTTGAAGCAATGAAATACCAAGAAGATTCCAAGTTCCTTAAACAGAAATGTCACTGCTGCTCTATTTTGCTATATGTGTCCTTTAGTATGTTATTATTAACATATATGTGTCCTTTAATATGTTATTATTAACCTATATGTGTCCTTTAGTATGTTATTATTAACCTATATGTGTCCTTTAGTATGTTATTATTAACATATATGTGTCCTTTAGTATGTTATTATTAACATATATGTGTCCTTTAGTATGTTATTATTAACATATATGTGTCCTTTAGTATGTTATTATTAACATATATGTGTCATCAAAATGTTGCATTTCCTCACTCCATGCAAATACTCTTAATGATGGGCTATGAAAAGTCAACTGACATTTAATCCTGAGGTGCTGACTTGTTGCACCCTCAACAACAACAACTGTGATTATTATTATTTGACCATGCTGGTCATTTATGAACATTTGAACATCTAGGCCATGTTCTGTTATAATCTCCACCCGGCACAGCCAGAAGAGGACTGGCCACCCCTCATAGCCTGGTTCCTCTCTAGGTTTCTTCCTAGGTTTTGGCCTTTCTAGGGAGTTTTTCCTAGCCACCGTGCTTCTACACCTGCATTGCTTGCTGTTTGGGGTTTTAGGCTGGGTTTTTGTACAGCACTTTGAGATATCAGCTGATGTAAGAAGGGCTATATACAGTAAATAAATGTGATTTGATTTGGCTACAACATCTACTATAGTTGTCTCTATATTATGGAGGCTTAGTTGATTGTTCATTCAAGGCTTGAAATCTAAATTGAAGAACCTGCCTGGAACATTCAACCAACACAACATCCATATTCAATTAGAGTGATGTTGTAGTATAATATAGAATGCCTAGTATGCTCACAACTGCATTGTGATATAGATATTGCTTGCTCTTGTACAGTAGATATGTATATAATGGAGTTTGATCAAATGTTTTCTATAATATGTTTTACATGAGTACTGACAAGTGACTAAATGATTCCAGCTGCATCAGAAATCAATAAAGTGTTGACCCTCAACTTCTTGATCAATTCATTGTGATATTCATTAAATGTATTTGGAGAAACTAGCTTTAGTCTTACGGCTAAAACAAATGATGCAGGGAGTAGGTTTATCATTTAAACGTGAATTTGTTGGCACGTAAACATGTTTTAATAAAACAGGAGATTAGTCTGTTAATATATCAAATAAGTAGCTTGTATTCAATACAAAATATATTTGCTCTGGAGACGGATGTGAGTTTACGCTTATAATAAATACTACAGTTCTACAAAAGGAATACTTGCACATAGTTTGTTTGGGTGGTGCAGTGAGGTGTTCGGAGTAACTTTGATACAAGGGGAGATTGTTGTTATGGGACCTTTCACGTCTCCTCTTGAGAGTCATCAACTTCTTTGTATCCAAGCGGTATTGTCTGTGAGAGAAAAGACGAAAATGCAATTACACATTCGTGGGTAATCATTGTGTACCGTCTGTATTCCTAATGTAGCAGCATGGTGTAGCATGTGAGACATCTCACAGACACACGTTAGCTAGCCAGCTACAACACACAGGTGTTTGCAGCGTTCACATGCTAGTCAGATCTCGGAAAATCGGAAATGTCCCCCTTGCTGGTTGAACGAGGTCAAATCATGACATCGGTGATCTTCAAGTCAGAAAGTCGGAGGTCTAGAAAGATGCCACAGTTTCTGATTTGAAATTCCGAGTTGGATGACTGTTCAAACTGAATGCACTGAAGTTGGAAGTGCGATTTTCAAGTTCCCAGTTGTTTTGAATGTGTTATTACTCTCCGCCATCATCTCAAAACATTTATCCAGTTTTGCTCTGAATAAGAGGCACTGAGGCTAGCTTGGCTAGTTAGCTAACTAGCTATAATGTTGGACTACGATACATTTTATGTATAGCAAACACAGCTAGCTACTTGGCTAGCTTGGTTAGTTTAGTTGTAGTGGTACTAGCAAACACTGTTATGGCCAAATCAATCACCAAATTCTTCTGTACTGAACAACGCTGCCTCATGTATAAAGAGAGCTTATATTGCTAGATAGCTATTGACGGCAAAACAACTTATTCGTTTACCCTCCTGAGTCCTGGTCCAGCTGGTCTAGGCTAGGTTTTTTACTGTAGACAAGAAATCATGAGTCAAAATCATTTAGAAACCAATTGATAATGTAAGAAAGTCATCTAAGTATTTCAGAAACTATCCTATGTCGTGGAGATATATTGCTATCGCATAGCAGCATACTCTGTCTCTGATGCCAATGCTAGTGACAGCCACGAGGTAATGATAATTAATGCTCTTAATTTGAGCAGATAATCAGGGTATTCATTGAATTAGTCTCGCTGTACTCTGCCTGTGAATGTCCACGGAGGCTTCAGACTCATTTGTTTTGTCTCACTTCACTGTCTGATAACTTGGAGCCTACTCCATTTACCATCATCACCCATTGTCAGAAGTGGACTGAGATAAACCCTAAAACTAGAGAGAGAACCTGGTTCATCTTTACAAACAAAGATCACATCCTCTCATTAAAAGCTGTGTGAAATAGGTTCCATTTTTGTTCTCAAAGATTATGCCTGTACACACTCATACCCTTTGAGAAAGAGCTCTGAACTTTGGATGCTCGGATATGTGCTTATCTTGCCATATCTTTGAATAAGACATTGTACATAAGAACTTAGAACATCAATTCTGTTCATACTTTCTTTAATTATTTTGCAAACACCGTCGAGTCTTAGGCTGGATAGTGAGATTTATAAGAAAAGTAAAGGAGATAAATCAAACCAAAATCTATTTTAATCCAAACTCATTTGTGTGCGATGGAATAACTTGTCTTCTCTTTGATATGGATACACATACACTCAGCATGGTCACCAAAGCCCCGAGACAAAGCCATCTATTACCCTCTCCCCAGAGAAACAGACAGAGGGGTAGAGGAAGGGGTAAAGGGGGGAGAGTGAAGTGAGGACTCTAAACTGTATGCCATGTCTAAATGTGTCAGCAGCCAGGCAATCCTACAAGGTCAGCTCATCATGTTTCCAATGACCTTCACAGAGAGAGAGGTGCTTCTCCTTCACATATCTCCTACTCAGATCTCCTTCCCATATTTCCTTCACAGAGCTCCTTCAATGATCACCTTCCCATATTTCCTTCACAGACATCCTCAGGTAGCCTACCCAGTATTCCCTAAAGTCTCCCAGTGCCTACTGGGTAATGGGGAGAAATGGGGTAGACACACAACAACAAGTTCCGCTAGATGACAATAATTAAATACAGTGATATGAGATCTGTATGTAAAACATTTACATTTGACATTTTAGTCATTTAGCAGATCCTCTTATTGAGAACGATTTACAGTTAGTGCACTCATCTTAAGATAGTGAGAAAATCACATATCGGAGTCAAATACGCAGGATATGAACATTCATTCCAGCTAAACAATGTATTGAAGAAGATGGCGCCGGAGAGGATGGCTGCTGTTTTATTGACTCTTAACCAACCGTGCCATTTTGTTTGTTTTTTCGCGTTGTTTGTAACTTATTTTGTACATAATGTTGCTGCTACCGTCTCTTATGACCGAAAAGAGCTTCTGGACATCAGAACAGCGATTACTCACCTAGAATTGGACAAATAATTTTTATTTAATGAGTCGGGCGGGAAGGATATACTCCAAACACCCGAACAGGCCCTCATCCCTGTCATTCGCTGGAGAAAGAAACTAAGACTTCACGGAAAGAGATCGGGGTGCCTTGTGAGGATCAGGCGACGAGTGGCTAATCTGCCTTTGCCATCCGCACTGTTAGCCAACGTTCAATCGCTGGGAAATAAATGGGACAAACTGAAAGCACGTACTGTATATCCTACGAATGGGACATTAAAAAGTGTAATATCTTCTGTTTCACCGAGACGTCGCTGAACGACGACATTAATAACACACACTCTATCGGCACGATAGAACAGCAGCCTCTGGTAAGACACAGGACGGCGGCCCGTGTATATTTATAAGCTACAGCTGGTGCACGATATCTATGGATGTCTCGAGGTTTTGCTCGCCTGAGGTAAAGTATCTCATGATAAGCTGTAGACCACACTATCTACCAAGAGAGTTATAATCTGTATTTTTTGTAGCTGTCTACATACCACCACAGACCGATGCTGGCACTAAAACCGCACTCAATGAGCTGTATACCGCCATATGCAAACAGGAAACCGCATCCAGAGGCGGCTCTCCTAGTGGCCGGGGACCTTAATGCAGGGAAACTTAAATCAGTTTTACCTCATTTCTATCAGCATGTTAAAAACTCTGAACCACCTTTACTCCACACCCAGAGATGCATACAAAGCTCTCCATTGCCCTCCATTTGGCAAATCTGACCATAATTATATCCTCCTGATTACTGCTTACAAGTAAAAAATTCAAGCAGGAAGCACCAGTGACTCAGTCTACACAAAAGTGGTCAGATGAAGCAGTTGCTAAACTACAGGACTGTTTTGCTAGCAGAGACTGGAATATGTTCTGTGATTCTTCCGATGGCATTGACGAGTACACCACATCAGTCACTGGCTTCATCAATAAGTGTATCGATGACATCGTCCCCACAGTGACTGTACGTACATACCTAACCAGAAGCCATGGACTACAGGAAACATTCGCACTGAGCTAAAGGGTAGAGCTGCCGCTTTCAAGGAGCGGGACTCTAACCCGGAAGCTTATAAGAAATCCCGTTATGCCCTCCGACGAACAATCAAGCAGGCAAAGCATCAATACAGGACTAAGATCGAATTGTACTAGACTGGCTCTGACGTTCGTTGGACGTGGCAGGGCTTGCAAACCAATGCAGACTACAAAAGGAAGCACATAAACCCTAGACCCACTCCCAGAAACCATAGACACACTCCATTTTGCATACCACCCCAACAGATCCACAGATGATGCAATCTCTATTGCACTCCACACTACCCTTTCCCACCTGGACAAAAGGAACACCTATGTGAGAATGCTGTTCATTGACTACAGCTCAGCATTCAACATCACAGTGCCCTCAAAGCTCATCAATATGCTAAGGACCCTGGGACTAAACACCTCCCTCTGCAACTGGATCCTGGACTTCCTGACGGGCCGCCCACAGGTGGTAAGGGTAGGTAACAACACATCTGCCACGCTGACCGGAGTGCCAAGTCTAGGTCCAATAGGCTTCTAAACAGCTTCTACCCCCAAGCCATAAGACTCCTGAACATCTAATCAAAAGCTACCAAGACTATTTGAATTGCCCCCCTCCTCTTCTACGCTGCTGCTACTCTCTGCTATTATCTAGTCCCTTTAATAACTCTACCTACATATTACCTCAAAAAAATGTTTTATTTTATTTATCTGTTATTTTACCAGGTAAGTTGACTGAGAACACATGGGAAATAGTTACAGGGGAGAGGAGGGGGATGAATGAGCCAATTGTAAATTACCACGCCGCCGGTGCCCCCGCTCATTGACTCTGTACCGGTACCCCCTGTATATAGCCCCGCTATTGTTATTTTACTGCTGCTCTTTAATTATTTGTTATTTTTACCTCTTACTTTTTTAAAGGTATTTTCTTAAAACATCATTGTTAAGGGCTTGTAATTAAGCATTTCACTGTAAGGTAACCTGTTGTAATTTGATTTGATATATAGCGTTTAGCAAGAAAACATTTTTTTTTAAATCTGAAATCTATTAATAAAAATCCTGAGAACAGTAATATTTTACACACACAGGAAGGTACACATAAGCAATCATTTCTGATGAAAAAACAAACGTGACAAATTGGTGGACATAGCATTCATATGTATACTGAGGTCCTCTGCGGCTTTAGTGCCAGTCCTCTCTGGTTGGGCTTCCCTATAGTGCTACTGTACTGTACTGCATGGAACTCTGCCTCTCTCACTGCTGTCACAGGGCTTATCTTCTAACAGGAAAGGTAAAAACCCACAGAGCATTTCTCTGTTAAAAATGCTCATGTTGCTTTAATTGTTAATATTATTTGTCTCCCTATGCTAAGTTTTGCTTCAGTTTTTTATTTTTATTTCCTTGCAACATTTCCCTGGCTGGGACACATGCCATCAGATGAAATGGGACGTGTTGGAGAGAAAATATGTATGATGGGCTGAACAGGGGGGTGGGCATCTTCAACGTTCTAGTGGGAGAGACAAACATTTCATTTTGCCAACATTTTCAATACGAGGAGCATGTGGAATACTGATAGATGTTTCCAATGCAGCACTTGCTCGTGAGGAGGACTGTGTAGTAGTGTAAACTGATCTAAAAGCTGCTCTCTGTAGGAGAGTAGATGGATACTGCAATGTCCCTTTGATGGGTCTGCTGTGAATGTGAAGGTATTGAGTCAGAATGTACTGTTTCAGATTTGTCCTTCTGCTGGACTTGTGAATATTGCAAGGAATGTGACAGAGTGACACTGTCATACAATAGAACAATCAGCTATGCATTAATACTCAAATAGACATTCATCATTAACTAGGCTAAAAGGATGTAGCTAAATTTCAAGCAAATCGTTAATAATCCATCTTGTGTGGAGAGTCTTATTACACGACAAGAAATCAGCTTGTATCATTGACCAGTGTCTCCTGACCCCTCCTGTCTCAGCCTCCAGTATTTATGCTGCAGTAGTTTATGTGTCGGCGGGCTAGGGTCAGTTTGTTATATCTGGAGTACTTCTCCTGTCCTATTCGGTGTCCTGTGTGAATCTAAGTGTGCATTCTCTAATTCTCTCCTTCTCTCTTTCTTTCTCTCTCTCGGAGGACCTGAGCCCTAGGACCACGCCCCAGGACTACCTGACATGATGACTCCTTGCTGTCCCCAGTCCATCTGACCATGCTGCTGCTCCAGTTTCAACTGTTCTGCCTTATTATTATACGACCATGCTGGTCATTTATGAACATTTGAACATCTTGGCCATGTTCTGTTATAATCTCCACCCGGCACAGCCAGAAGAGGACTGGCCACCCCACATAGCCTGGTTCCTCTCTAGGTTTCTTCCTAGGTTTTGGCCTTTCTAGGGAGTTTTTCCTAGCCACCGTGCTTCTACACCTGCATTGCTTGCTGTTTGGGGTTTTAGGCTGGGTTTCTGTACAGCACTTTGAGATATCAGCTGATGTACGAAGGGCTATATAAATAAATTTGATTTGATTTGATTTTATCGTGGGCCTTGGACAGACACGCTTCCTCAGGAATTCAGGTTCAAAGAAATTGTTACAACAAGAAAGATTTCCAAACCACTGTTTTTCCATGCTGTAAGTACTGGCTGCTGTAGGCCTAGACACTACTGTTTCAGAGACGTATTGTTTGGTGGTCATAGTTCTAGTCATAGTAATCGTTTTTCTGGACAAGACTCAGCTTCATGCGTGGTGGCCTTTACTGCCAGAGAGGCCAGAGCAGGCAGTCCGGTAGGTCCTCCCTGAAACCAGAGTCTGCCCTGATCCTGGGGGGTATTTTGGTCACTTACCCCACTGTCCCTCTTGCGTCCCTCCTGTGTTCTCCTACCTCCTCTTACCCCGTACTCCCCCCTCAGTAAGCCCATGCCCTGAGCCTCAGGAAGCAGCTGAGTGCCGCTTTTAAACCCTCCATCAGCTCTCTGCTGCTCAGCCTCATGAGGGGACTAGTGACCTCGGGAACATGTGTCAATGCCACACTAAAATACTATACTGGGCAGTGCTATCTTTTACAACACATTTGCATTTCAGTCATTTAGCAGTTGTTCTTATCCTGAGTGACTTTCAGTTCATTCAACTTATAGTGCATTCATCTTAAGGTAGCTAGATGAGACAACCACACTATCTTGTACTAGGCTGCTCTGTACTGTGCTGTCCAGTGGATAAACCACAGAAGTGATAATCCAGCTTCATGAATGAGCTTCTCCTAAACTGCTCTGAGAAAGTCACTTCCGGTTTAGATTTGGGACGTTGGCGGCTGTGCCACTGCCTATAAGCACTCAGCGCTGCTCTGAAGCTTTCCAGGACAGGACGGTGAGTCCCGCGGGCCATGAGATACCTCTAGCTATTGTTGTCTCGTTCTCTCTCTCTCTCTCTCTCTCTCTCTTCTCACTCTCTCTCTCTCTCGCTCTCTCTTTCTTCTCTCTCTCTCTTCTCCCTCTCTCCTTCTCTCTCTCTCTCTCTCTCTCTCTCTCTCTTCTCCCTCTCTCCTTCTCTCTCTCTCTCTCTTCTCCCTCTCTCCTCTCTCTCTCTCTCTCTCCTCTCTCTCTCTCTCTTCTCCCTCTCTCCTTCTCTCTCTCTCTCTTCTCCTCTCTCTCTCTCTCTCTCTCTCTCTCTTCTCACTCTCTCTCTCTCTCGCTCTCTCTTTCTTCTCTCTCTCTCTTCTCCCTCTCTCCTCTCTCTCTCTCTCTCTCTCTCTCTCTCTCTTCTCCCTCTCTCCTTCTCTCTCTCTCTCTCTCTTCTCCCTCTCTCCTCTCTCTCTCCTCTCTCTCTCTCTCTTCTCCCTCTCTCCTTCTCTCTCTCTCTCTCTCTCCCTCTCTCTCTCTCTCTCTCTCTCTCTTCTCCCTCTCTCCTTCTTTCTCTCTCTCTTCTCCCTCTCTCCTTCTCTCTCTCTCTCTTCTCCCTCTCTCTCTCTCTCTCTCTCTCTCTTCTCCTCTCTCTCTCTCTCTCTCTTCTCCCTCTCTCCTTCTCCCTCTCTCCTTCTTTCTCTCTCTCTCTCCCTCTCTCTCTCTCTCTCTCTCTTCTCCCTCTCTCCTTCTTTCTCTCTCTCTCTCTCTCTCTCTCTCTCTCTCTCTTGCTCTCGCTCTCTCTGTACGTGTTCCACCAACACACTCTTTAAAGAGCCACTGAACACGCCGATTGGCATGTGTGTTTTTTTGTTGCTCATTAGAAAAACAACATTTCAGTCTTGGAGGTGAGTTACCTGACCGATACAGTTTCGTTAATGATGTTTGTCCCCTATGAGACACTGTAGATGTGGAAGCCTATTTCACTTCCGCAAAATCAGAATGAATCTTCGATAACGCAAGAAATCTGTAATACATGTTTTAATATTTGCAGAGGATGTTTTACAGTAGTTGTGCAATTTCACATCTAACTAAATTGTTTGGTGCAGTATTTCTCTAGTGAACAAAATGTGTGACGCGTAAAGAAAGTCGGGCTGCTGAGCAGGTCTGTCTCACTGCCTATGCTATTGGATAGAGAGCAATCACCACAGCTGTTCACCCCATATTAGTGGGCAAATGGACATTGTCAAAAGAAAATCCAACCTTAATTTACTCATTGTGACGCATGGATGTTCCAAACTCCATTTTAGACCAGACTGACTTCATGACCAAAATTATCCTATTTACACTTTGTAGTACATTTTGACACTAGAATAACTGTTTCTGACACATATCGATGCCACAAAGGGATTAGTTAAAGGCCTACATGCACAGTGCAAATATACTTAAAGAATCAAAGATTATCACGGTCAACTGAGCACAATATACAGTAAATGGAACAGCATGGAACCACAGCTCAAGGTTGTTGTTTTACATGGCCTGCATTATGGAACCACAACCAGACCCACAGACTGTGTCACACAGGATGTGTCCCCTATGGGTCCTGGTCAAAAGTAGTGCACTATTTAGGGAATAGGCTGCCATTTGGGATGAAGCCTCAGACTAGAACACTGAGCCACTGGTCCTCTGGGCTGGAGGCTGCCTAAAGCATCCAACTAACTAAACACCAGGAGATAGAGAAACCATAGAGTACCACTACCGCCTCTAGACTAGTAGAATATGTAGAGGGCCATCAGGGTGACATAGTTGTGTAATGACACAATGGCTGTGTCCCCGTTTCACGGAGTGCACAGGGCAGGGTGAGAGGGTTCCAGGGGGTGGGACACAGAGAGGGGACAGGACGGGACGGGGAGGTGATGCTATCTCAACAGCTGTCAGCAGTTCATCTCTGCCGCCGCTTGTCCAGCTTTCAACAAATCTGCTTCAACAGCTGAAATGTGGAATGTATGCGTGTGGTCTAACTCTACTGTCCTTTTGGGTTCCTAAAGTCCCACCAAGGATAGTAAAACAAAGACAATTTGACAAGTGGGGACCTTCTGCCGGTCCCCAAAGAAAAAAATACTATTTTAGGCTTAGTGGTTAGGGTTATGGTTACAATTAGGGTTAGAATTGGGGTTAGGGATTAAGGTTAGGGTTAGGGTTACGGGTTAGGAAATATAGGATTTTGAATGGGAATACATTTTTTGGTCGCCACTTGGATACTAAAACCAATATGTGTGTGTGTGTGTGTGTGTGTGTGTGTGTGTGTGTGTGTGTGTGTGTGTGTGTGTGTGTGTGTGTGTGTGTGTGTGTGTGTGTGTGTGTGTGTGTGTGTGTGTGTGTGTGTGTGTGTGTGTGTGTGTGTGTGCGTGTGCGTGTGTCAGAGAGAGGGACAGAGAAAGCGAGAGTGTGTGTTTGTGAGTCCGTATAACAAGTAGAGATTTCATTTGTGTTTTGGGATGAGAATGTCATTGTGCACATGTATCAATGATAATATGGAATAAATTATTAGAAGATCCATGAAGTACATCAACCACATTCCCTAGGTTTCCTTTTTAAAATCCATTTGGCATATCTATCATGAGGAAGGTATAATCAAAATTGCCCTCAGCATCTCACTGGTCACGTGTTGAATGGTAGTGGTGAGGGCAATTACCGGTCAGCCAAATAGTAAAGAGAGTGAGAGAACTAATATGTTTTACTTTTCAACTTCCGTCAGCAAGTTTTCCACCTGTCCAGAAAATGGTCTCTACATCTCCTGTACGCCAACGATGGAGGACTCATCAAAAGTAATGGTTGTTTAAAAAAAAAAACATTAAAAGTTTTGAGTAAGAGGATCCTATGTCTAATCTGTAATTTGGCCAGAGGCCAGTTTGTCTTTTGGGCTGCCTATCAATTAAAATGACACTTTAACTGCCTGGGGCTGAGGGTTTATCACTCATATCCCTGTCGAGACTCAGGCCAAGCTAAGCCCATTCCTTGTCTGTGTCTGACTGTGCGTGTTAGTGCGTGTTAGTGGGTGTTTGTGTGTGAATGTCGCACAGGGAGCACTGGCTCACTGGTAATGAATGTCAAGAGGCGCACGTTAATAAATTAGCCACGCGTGTATTTTCCTTATTAATTGCCTCTGTGGCAAATCACAACCTCTTTAATGCATTTCACTTAGTGTTGCTTATGAGTGCGTTTCATAAAACATGGCAGCTTTTTAGACGCTTATTCTGGGATGGAATTTATCACTCTCCCATGCTGTCCTACCCCACCCTCTTTCCTACATCCTCCACAGCTTTTGAATTTACAGATATTTGCACTGCAGGTTTTTTTTTGTTATGATTGAGTGTGACTTGGCAAAACAAATGTCATGTGTAATAAAACAAATACTCATACTGTATGTAGGAAAAATATCAAAGATTTTGAATCATTCCAAATATTATTTTAATACAACATATAATTGAACCATATGTTGATGATAAATACACTCCATGCCCTCAGTGGACAGCTATTACATTTTGTTCTACTGCCTACCAAATGGTTGTCTTTTAGTTCTAAAAGGCTCTACCTTCCCTGCCACCATATCTCAGTGTTACTCAGAGATGACAGAGGTATGCCACCATATCTGAGTATTACTCAGAGATGGCAGAGGTATGCCATCATATCTCAGTGTTACTCAGAGATGACAGAGGTATGCCACCATATCTCAGTATTACTCAGAGATGGCAGAGGTATGCCACCATATCTGAGTATTACTCAGAGATGGCAGAGGTATGCCACCATATCTCAGTATTACTCAGAGATGGCAGAGGTATGCCATCATATCTCAGTATCAGTATTACTCAGAGATGACAGAGGTATGCCACCATATCTCAGTGTTACTCAGAGATGGCAGAGGTATGCCATCATATCTCAGTGTTACTCAGAGATGGCAGAGGTATGCCATCATATCTCAGTATCTAAGTATTACTCAGAGATGGCAGAGGTATGCCATCATATCTCAGTGTTACTCAGAGATGGCAGAGGTATGCCATCATATCTCAGTATCAGTATTACTCAGAGATGACAGAGGTATGCCACCATATCTCAGTGTTACTCAGAGATGGCAGAGGTATGCCATCATACTAAGTATTACTCAGAGATGACAGAGGTATGCCATCATATCTCAGTATTACTCAGAGATGGCAGAGGTATGCCATCATATCTCAGTATTACTCAGAGATGACAGAGGTATGCCACCATATCTCAGTATTACTCAGAGATGACAGAGGTATGCCATCATATCTCAGTGTTACTCAGAGATGACAGAGGTATGCCATCATATCTCAGTATTACTCAGAGATGACAGAGGTATGCCATCATATCTCAGTATTACTCAGAGATGACAGAGGTATGCCACCATATCTCAGTATTACTCAGAGATGGCAGAGGTATGCCATCATATCTCAGTATTACTCAGAGATGACAGAGGTATGCCACCATATCTCAGTGTTACTCTCAGAGATGACAGAGGTATGCCATCATATCTCAGTATTACTCAGAGATGGCAGAGGTATGCCATCATATCTCAGTATTACTCAGAGATGACAGAGGTATGCCACCATATCTCAGTATTACTCAGAGATGACAGAGGTATGCCATCATATCTCAGTATTACTCAGAGATGACAGAGGTATGCCACCATATCTGAGTATTACTCAGAGATGGCAGAGGTATGCCATCATATCTCAGTGTTACTCAGAGATGACAGAGGTATGCCACCATATCTCAGTGTTACTCAGAGATGACAGAGGTATGCCATCATATCTCAGTATTACTCAGAGATGACAGAGGTATGTCACCATATCTCAGTGTTACTCAGAGATGACAGAGGTATGCCATCATATCTCAGTATTACTCAGAGATGACAGAGGTATGTCACCATATCTCAGTGTTACTCAGAGATGACAGAGGTATGCCATCATATCTCAGTATTACTCAGAGATGACAGAGGTATGCCACCATATCTCAGTGTTACTCAGAGATGACAGAGGTATGCCATCATATCTCAGTATTACTCAGAGATGACAAAGGTATGCCACCATATCTCAGTGTTACTCTCAGAGATGACAGAGGTATGCCATCATATCTCAGTGTTACTCTCAGAGATGACAGAGGTATGCTGCCATATCTCAGTATTACTCAGAGATGACAGAGGTATGCCATCATATCTCAGTGTTACTCTCAGAGATTACTGAGGTATGCCACCATATCTCAGTATTACTCAGAGATGACAGAGGTATGCCACCATATCTCAGTATTACTCAGAGATGACAGAGGTATGCCACCATATCTCAGTATTACTCAGACATGACAGAGGTATGCCACCATATCTCAGTGTTACTCAGAGATGACAAAGGTATGCCATCATATCTCAGTATTACTCAGAGATGACGGAGGTATGTCACCATATCTCAGTGTTACTCTCAGAGATGACAAAGGTATGCCATCATATCTCAGTATTACTCAGAGATGACGGAGGTATGTCACCATATCTCAGTATTACTCTCAGAGATGACAAAGGTATGCCATCATATCTCAGTATTACTCAGAGATGACAGAGGTATGTCACCATATCTCAGTGTTACTCTCAGAGATGACAAAGGTATGCCACCATATCTCAGTATTACTCAGAGATGACAGAGGTATGCTACCATATCTCAGTGTTACTCAGAGATGACAAAGGTATGCCACCATATCTCAGTATTACTCAGAGATGACAGAGGTATGCTACCATATCTCAGTGTTACTCAGAGATGACAGAGGTATGCTACCATATCTCAGTGCTACTCAGAGATGACAGAGGTATGCCACCATATCTCAGTGTTACTCAGAGATGACAGAGGTATGCCACCATATCTCAGTGTTACTCTCAGAGATGACAAAGGTATGCCACCATATCTCAGTGTTACTCTCAGAGATGACAGAGGTATGCCACCATATCTCAGTGTTACTCAGAGATGACAGAGGTATGCCACCATATCTCAGTGTTACTCTCAGAGATGACAGAGGTATGCCACCATATCTCAGTATTACTCAGAGATGACAAAGGTATGCCATCATATCTCAGTGTTACTCAGAGATGACAGAGGTATGCCACCATATCTCAGTGTTACTCTCAGAGATGACAAAGGTATGCCACCATATCTCAGTGTTACTCTCAGAGATGACAGAGGTATGCCACCATATCTCAGTGTAACTCAGAGATGACAAAGGTATGCCATCATATCTCAGTGTTACTCTCGGAGATGACAGAGGTATGCCACCATATCTCAGTATTACTCAGAGATGACAGAGGTATGTCACCATATCTCAGTGTTACTCTCAGAGATGACAGAGGTATGCCACCATATCTCAGTATTACTCAGAGATGACAGAGGTATGCCACCATATCTCAGTATTACTCAGAGATGACAGAGGTATGTCACCATATCTCAGTGTTACTCTCAGAGATGACAGAGGTATGCCACCATATCTCAGTATTACTCAGAGATGACAGAGGTATGCCACCATATCTCAGTATTACTCAGAGATGACAAAGGTATGCCATCATATCTCAGTGTTACTCAGAGATGACAGAGGTGTGTCACCATATCTCAGTGTAACTCAGAGATGACGGAGGTATGTCACCATATCTCAGTGTTACTCAGACATGACAGAGGTATGCCACCATATCTCAGTGTTTCTCAGAGATAACAGAGGTATGCCACCATGTATCAGTGTTACTCTCAGAGACGATAGAGGTATGCCATGAAGACAGAGATCAAACTCCCAAAATACTCTCTCCCTCCTTATGGTGGTTTTCTAGCTTGTTTGTTTTTCACATCTACCTAAATTAGGTGTAATTCATTAAGGAACACAAAGAAAGACAGAGAGGGGAGACCGAGAGAGGAGACAGAGAGAGGACAGAGAGAGGAGACAGTGAGAGGACAGAGAGAGGAGACAGAGAGAGGAGACAGTGAGAGGAGACAGAGAGAGGAGACAGTGAGAGGAGACAGAGAGAGGAGACAGTGAGAGGACAGAGAGAGGAGACAGAGAGAGGAGACAGAGAGAGGACAGAGAGAGGAGACAGTGAGAGGACAGAGAGAGGAGACAGAGAGAGGAGACAGAGAGAGGACAGAGAGAGGAGACAGTGAGAGGACAGAGAGAGGAGACAGAGAGAGGAGACAGTGAGAGGAGACAGAGAGAGGAGACAGTGAGAGGACAGAGAGAGGAGACAGAGAGAGGACAGAGAGAGTCAGAAACTGCAAGAGAGGAGAGTGAGAGCATGTCTGCTGTGTGTTAGTGAACCAGGGTCGTACCATATGGCTAGTGTACTGTACAGGGTTCCTCCCAGTTAGCCAACAGTGTGGGCTGGGAAGAGGCTCTGTCAGTCTCACCACCCTAGCCCCTCCTCTACCTGCCCATCCCTGCTCTCCTTCCCTCCCCTGCTGGTTTGCCTAGCGTTCCCTCCACTCCCTCCACCTTGAAGGTCAGCGGCTGGAGAACAGATCCCGTTCTGCTGAGTCCGTCAAACGCAAAACCAGAGACCCGCCTGCCCACTGACGTCCATAAAACAAACACAGAATGACAGGTGTCGCCGCGTTTTCGCCTCCCTTTTCACCCCCATCTCTTTCTTTTCACTGCACTTCCTCTTGTTTGATGTTGATTTATAGTTTATTGTTCCTCATCGCGTTTCAAGGTCGCTCTTAACGCGGCCAAACTAGGCCCTTGAGGAATGTCTTTGAGTACACCTGCCAGTGGAACTTGGAGCTATCCTCCGTGCAGCTGGCACGGCTACCCGCCATGGAACTCCTGCCTGGGAGAGGCTAAATCCAGCCTGGGGTCCTACGGAGGCCCCTATGGTCCACATACAGAAAGCTCCAGATCAAGTTACAATGCCCGCAGAAGTATCTCGGAACCCAGAATCAAATCAGCCATGTTAAGGCTGTCAGTCACGAGAGACATGACATAAGTGATCAGCAGTTGAATTAGTCCCTGATTAGAAGGGAATAATGAAATAAAGCAGTGGAACTGGCTTTGAGATTTGAATTTGAGGGCTTTGGAGAGTAGACACAGACGATTTACTGATCCTTGTAAGGGATTTCTTCCATTGACGGAGAGGCGGACCAAAATGCGGCGTGATGATGATTCATGTTTGTTTAATAAAGGAAAACTATACATGAATAAACTACAAAAACAATGAAATGTGAAAACTCAAAACAGCCCTATCTGGTGCAAAACACAGAGACAGGAACAATCACCCACAAACACACAGTGACACCCAGGCTACCTAAGTATGATTCTCAATCAGAGACAACTAATGACACCTGCCTCTGATTGAGAACCATACTAGGCCGAAACATAGACATACCCAAATCATAGAAAAACAAACATAGGCTGCCCACCCAACTCACGCCCTGACCATACTAAATAATGACAAAACAAAGGAAATAAAGGTCAGAACGTGACAGTACCCCCAAAGGTGCGGACTCCGGCCGCAAAACTTTAACCTATAGGGGAGGGTCTGGGTGGGCGTCTGTCCGCGGTGGCGGCTCTGGCGCGGGACGCGGACCCCACTTCACCATTGTCTTAGTCCGCCTTATTGTCCGCCCTCCGTGGCTTTCTAACCATGGCCACCCCTCTCAATGACCCCACTGGACAGAGGGGCAGCTGGACAGAGGGGCAGCTCGGGACAGAGGGGCAGCTCGGGACAGAGGGGCGGAAGCTCTGGACAGAGGGGCGGAAGCTCTGGACAGAGGGGCAGCTCTGGACAGAGGGGCAGAAGCTCTGGACAGAGGGGCAGAAGCTCTGGACAGAGGGGCAGCTCGGGACAGAGGGGCAGGGGCTCTGTCGCCTCTGGGCTGAGGGGCTCTGGCGCCTCAGACTCCGGCAGCAGCGCCGGACAGGCGGGACCACCTGCAGGGAGGAGACAGAGAGACAGCCTGGTGCGTGGGGCTGCCACAAAAACCGCCAGGCTGGGGAGACCTTCAGGAGGCTTGGTGTTAGGAGGAGGCACCTGAAGGACCGGGCTGTGGGGGAGCACTGGAGCTCTGGTGCGCAACCTTGGCACCACTTCCCCAGGCTGGACAACTACTCTAGCCCGGACCCTCCAGAGTGCAGGCACAGGTTGAACCGGGCTGTGGGTAAGCACGGGAGATCTAGTGCTTACTACACGCACCTCTCCCTTAGGCTCCACTCCCACATTTGCCCGGCACGAGCGGAGCGCAGGCAGAGGACGCACTGCACCCTCCCAGCGCCCCGGAGACACAGCATGCAGAGCCGGCGCAGGATACCCTGGACCAAAACTGC
Organism: Oncorhynchus tshawytscha; assembly: GCF_018296145.1. NCBI lineage: Eukaryota > Metazoa > Chordata > Actinopteri > Salmoniformes > Salmonidae > Oncorhynchus > Oncorhynchus tshawytscha. The sequence goes on along the minus strand of NC_056444.1, from coordinate 57,476,750 downwards.
GTACCGGCGACCAGACCCGCTGAGCAGGCACCATACGCCCTGGCTCGATGCCCACACTCGCTTGGCACTTTCGGGGGGCTGCCCTATAGCGCACCGGGCTATGGGCACGCACTGGCGACACTGTGCGCTTCACCGCATAACACGGTGCCTGACCAGTAATACGCTGCTTATAATAAGCACGAGGAGTGAGCTCAGGTCTGCTACCTGGCTTAGTACCACACCTCGTCTGCCCCCCCCAAAAAAAAATTTGGGGCTGCCTCTCGTACCTGTCGCACTGCCGTGCTGGCTTCGCCAACCTCATTCTCCTGTAACCTTCCTTGCACTGCTCCATCGAATCCCAGGCGGGCTCCGGCACTCTCCCTGGGTCGACTGCCCACCTGTCTATCTCCTCCCAAGTTGTGTAGTCCAGATTCTGCTCCCATGTCCCGAAATCCTGACCTCGCTGTTGCTGTTCCTTCTCCTGCTGCTGCCTCTGTTCCTTCTCCTGCTGCTGCCTCTGTTCCTTCTCCTGCTGCTGCCTCTGTTCCTTCTCCTGCTGCTGCCTCTGTTCCTTCTCCTGCTGCTGCCTCTGTTCCTTCTCCTGCTGCTGCCTCTGTTCCTTCTCCTGCTGCTGCCTCTGTTCCTTCTCCTGCTGCTGCCTCTGTTCCTTCTCCTGCTGCTGCCTCTGTTCCTTCTCCTGCTGCTGCCTCTGTTCCTTCTCCTGCTGCTGCTTTTGCTGCAGCTGCTGTTTACCACGCCGCTTGGTCCTGTTGTGGTGGGTGATTCTGTAAGGGATTTCTTCCATTGAAGGAGAGGCGGACCAAAATGCGGCGTGATGATGATTCATGTTTGTTTAATAAAGGAAAACTATACATGAATAAACTACAAAAATAATGAAATGTGAAAACTCAAAACAGCCCTATCTGGTGCAAAACACAGAGACAGGAACAATCACCCACAAACACACAGTGACACCCAGGCTACCTAAGTATGATTCTCAATCAGAGACAACTAATGACACCTGCCTCTGATTGAGAACCATACTAGGCCGAAACATAGAAATACCCAAATCATAGAAAAACAAACATAGACTGCCCACCCAACTCACGCCCTGACCATACTAAATAATGACAAAACACAAAGGAAATAAAGGTCAGAACGTGACAATCCTTGCCATTTTGCCATTTGCCATTGGATTTTCCTGCACTAGTATTTCTGGTGGGCAGTAACTACTAGACTAGTACACAACTCAACTACTATTATTTTTGCCCTGATCACTGTTTGATTCGACTGTGCTGTAGATTGAGGGAGATGGTTGGAAAGAAACAGATATTTACTGCGGCATCGTCTTTCCCTGAACTGTAGTCAATGCAAAAAGGATCCATCATGGACTCCCGAGGGGCTCCCAGACAGCTAAATACAAATTAGCAGGACACCAGCAGACATTATAGATTCCTTAGCTACCGGATGGTTGGGTGGATGGGTGAATGGGGTGGGGGGAGGGGGGGAACTCATCCTTTTTTGCTTGCAGTTTGCTTCAATATCGGAGCATTTTATTTGAAAAGGATCCTGAATATTCTTGTTCTTTGTAGAAATGGAAGTGGTTAAAACATTAAGATCTGTGCTAGGCATTAAAAATCTGTGTGTGTTTGTGTGTGTGTAGGTGTCTGTCCGGACATGCATACTGATGAACAGTTCAGGCGTGCATCGTGCAGTGAGCTGTCATCAAGACTTTGATAGAGTGTGTGAATGTGTGTAAGCTCATGCATGCTCATGAGTGGACACTTTGAATGCTTGATCCAAAGTAAAACTGTACATTTATGTGAAAAATGGACAATGATGTGTGTTCAATCGTGCTTATGCATGTGCACATGTTCCAACCTCTTTGTTCTGTTTGCTGTGTGTCAGGCAAGTACCCCCCCCCCATCTCTTCTTTGTTACTCTTTAGAAAGGGATGTTACCCTCTCCTCCTCCCACTTTTGAGATGATTGTATCAGTATGCTGGTCTACTTCAAAGTCCTGCTTGAGATTTTCAGGTCACTCCTTCCCTACAGACGACTCAACCTCTAGCTTTCCCTCCACATCCTTAACAAGAGGATGAGGGGCTAACCCAAAGGAGAGGGTCTGATGGAGCGCTAAGGCAGGCTCTCTCCATCTCTGGAGGTAGATGTGTACTAGAAGGACCAGTACAAATGGCTCAGGGGAAGCCCAGACGTCAATCGAGGCCAATTTTATGCTAAAGTACACCTGAACATGAAAGCACACTACCGTAAATAATAGATTTTCAGTTCTGGGGCCGCAGGGTATATTGTTTTGCAGTCAAATGTTACATCTTTGTTTTCATCTTTCAGTCATCCCATGTTTTTATAAATGTTCCTAAAAGGGACAATATGAGCTGTCTGACTGAACTAGGTGAAGTAGTTGAGATACATCCTGTCATGACGAGTCCTTCGGAAGGTCCCGGAACACAGAGTGAGCAAGGGGGGTCCCGGAGCGCATGAGAAGAAAAGTGACATACACAGTGTAGCAATGCAGCCAAGGAGCCTCTACTATCTGTGTTGGTGAAAAGGACAGCGCTCTCCAAGGTGCTGATTAATTGTATACATCACTGCAGATCTCCCGCCCTACGCATAGCCTAGATGTCCACATACTCCAATATAGCTGTGGTGGCCCGAATTTCATACAGCCTAATTTTCAAGACATCAATGTACAATGAAAAACAAAATGTATGTCACTGCAGAACACCCACCACATGCACATGTACACGTACTCAGCTGTGGGACTTACAAGACCTGAATTTCATATCATTCTCAAGACATCATTGTAAAGCAGTAGAACAAATATCACAATATCGGAATATAACTTCAAATAAAATAAATCAATGTAGGCTACAGCAGAACACAAAGGCCCCCTGCCGAGGTGACAATATGAAGCGCATATTCAGATTATCTGCATAGAACAAGTTTGTAAAGGAAAAATATGCTCCTTCCTTTGTTTTTAAAAAATTCTCATAATGACTCTCCTCATGTCAAGTCCTTTTAGCTCCTGACAGTCAATTTCTTGCTCAAAGCAATGAGCGGGCCTGTGGCTGTGACGTTTAGCCTCCTTGTAAGGCTGTTCGGTAGTGCCTATTTTTTTTTTTTGAGTGTTAACTATAACTTGTGTGTTCTCTGTATCCTGGTCTACAGTGCTTGCTGCCACTAAATGTGCCTTGGTTCAAAATAAAAATTCCAAGGGCTCTTTGATGTTTTTGTATGTTGGAGTCAGAGGACGTTACCGTACATTCCACCCACTCTTTTGCAAGTTTAATCCCTCCAGTCTTTTCTAGAACCAAGCTCCCTACCACGTTGCATGTTGTACAGCCCAGCTACGAATTTTGCAGGACAAGCCAGGGGTTATACATTTGCTTGTTCTTGAACTGATCCTCCGTCGTAATTGCACCTTTCCTCTTACAAAAGGAATAAGCTAATAGCAAACATTGTGACAACCAACCCCATAATACGTGACATCCAACCCTGCGATGGGGCTGGCTGTCACAAGTGGACAGAGTGTGTTTGATGGCTTATAACTCCTGGTTGGAATAAGATATGAGAATTAAAAAGGTTCCCCCTTTCGACCTACCTTGGTCTTTCTCCTAATATTGAAAAGAGTCTTGCAAGATATACTGGTGCTGAGAAATACACACCAGAGTGAAAAGTGTGACAACCAACCCTGGTCTCCCGTACAAGGGCTGAAGGGTAGGTTGTGTGGGAACAGAGATCCCCCCTCTGACAGGTCTTGAGCTCCATGAATCAATGCTGCTAGCCAAAAGTCAGGCAGAGAGTGGCCGTCTTGGCTGGTTGGCTGGAGTCAGCACTCTTTCTCTTGCTCTATCGCTTTCTTTCTCTCTCTCTCTTTCACTCTCTCTCTCTCTCTCTTTCACGCTCCGTCTCTCTTTCTCACTCTCTCTCTCTTTCTCATTCTCTCTCTCTTTCTCACTCTCTCTCTCTTTCACTATCCCTCTCTTTCATTCTCTCTCTCTTTCACTCTCCCTCTCTTTCTCACTCTCTCTCTCTTTCTCACTCTCTCTCTCTTTCACTCTCCCTCTCTCTTTCACTCTCCTCTCTCTCTTTCACTCCTCTCTCTTTCTCTCTCTCTCTCTTTCTCATTCTCTCTCTCTTTCTCACTCACTCTCTCTCTCTTTCACTATCCCTCTCTTTCATTCTCTCTCTCTTTCACTCTCCCTCTCTTTCTCACTCTCTCTCTCTTTCTCACTCTCTCTCTCTTTCACTCTCCCTCTCTCTTTCACTCTCTCTTTCACTCTCTCTCTCACTCTCCCTCTCTCTTTCACTCTCTCTCTCTTTCACTCTCTCTCTTGCTCTCTCTCTCAAACACACACACTCTCTCCCTCTCTCTCCCTCTCTCACACACACACCCTCTCTCTTTCACTCTCCCTCTCTCTTTCACTCTCTCTCTCGCTCTCTCTCTCAAACACACACACTCTCTCCCTCTCCCTCTCTCCCTCTCTCTCTCTCTCTCTCTCTCTCTCTCACTCTCTTCCTCTCTCTCTCTCACACACTCTCTCTCTCTCTCTCTCTCTCTCTCTCTCTCTCTATCCCTTTCACTCTTTCTCTCTCCCTCTTTCTTGCTCTTTTTCTCTTTCCCATTTCTTTGTCTCCTGCAATAGATGAAACAGATCATTACTTCTTTACGGTTCTCATATAAGACCTAGAAGTTTGAAGTATATACATTTTAATAAGACAAATAATATGATATGTTACTATTCAGAGTGAAACAGAAACATAAAGAGTATGAGGTGTTTTTAAAAGTTTGAGGACATATAGGGTCTATACTGTAGCCGGTACCGCTAGTCTTGTGTTGTTCTTAGTCTCCCTCTGTTGGTACTTTAACACCAATGCAGGCCAGCAGCAGCACTGAAATAAATGTGTCCACTCTTTTCCTGGCAACAAGGTGTAGGATTTTTAAACATGACAGTATATACAAGGCAAAAATATGTCTAGCATTTTCAATGTAAAAATTGAAATTCTCTCTTTTTCCATGCATGTTGCTTAGATACAGTGCAGGGGGGCTGTGTGGGTGGGGCTGGGGTGTGCCCATTCCACAACCCATGTGGAATTCCGGGTCTTTGGCAGCGTTTGGAACTGCCAAGTTCATCTCAGCCTAGGCTGTCCCTTGACTTTTTGGGCCTGACGGAGCCATGGATCACCCTGATACTCCAGCTGCTCTCTCTTCATCTGACTACGTTTTTTTTCTCATGGTCTAAGAGCATCTGGTCGTCACGGTGGTAGCGCAGGGCTACTCATTTCCCCTATCTTTTCTCCCTCACTCAGCTGTCCATCTCCTGTCACTTGTCCACCCAAGCTTAACAATGTTGTCATCTATCGCCCACCAGCTGCCCTTGGAGAGTTCCTCAATGAGATTGACAACTTGATAAACTCATTTCCTGTACAATGGCTCACCTCTCTTCGTACTTGGCGACTTCAACCTCCCGACATCTGCCTTCAATTCATTTCTTTCCAACTCTCTCTTTCCCATCCTTGCCTCTTTCCACCTCACCCTTTGCCAATCCCCTCCAATTCACAAGGCAGGCAATACGCTTGACCTCATCTTTCACCAACTACTTCTCTGATAGAGTTCAGTGTGTCAAATCGGAGGGTCTGCTGTCCGGACCTCTGGTAGTCTCTATGGGGGTGCCACAGGGTTCAATTCTTGGACCGTCTCTGTATACATCAATGATGTCGCTCTTGCTGCTGGTGAGTCTCTGATCCACCTCTACGCAGACGACACCATTATGTATACTTCTGGCCCTTCCTTGGACACTGTGCTAACTAACCTTCAGACGAGCTTCAATGCCATACAAATCTCCTTCCGTGGCCTCCAATTGCTCTTAAATACAAGTAAAACTAAATGCATGCTCTTCAACCGATCGCTGCCTGCACCTGCCCGCCTGTCCAACATCACTACTCTGGACGGCTCTGACTTAGAATACGTGGACAATTACAAATACCTAGGTGTCTGGTTAGACTGTAAACTCTCCTTCCAGACCCACATCAAACATCTCCAATCCAAAGTTAAATCTGGAATTGGCTTCCTATTTCGCAACAAAGCATCCTTCACTCATGCTGCCAAACATACCCTTTTAAAACTGACCATCCTACCAATCCTCGACTTCGGCGATGTCATTTACAAATTAGCCTCCAATACCCTACTCAACAAATTGGATGCAGTCTATCACAGTGCAATCCGTTTTGTCACCAAAGCCCCATATACTACCCACCATTGCGACCCGTACGCTCTCGTTGGCTGGCCTTCGCTTCATACTCGTCGCCAAACCCACTGGCTCCATTGTCATCTACAAGACCCTGCTAGGTAAAGTCCCCCCTTATCTCAGCTCGCTGGTCACCATAGCATCTCCCACCTGTAGCACACGCTCCAGCAGGTATATCTCTCTAGTCACCCCCAAAACCAATTCTTTCTTTGGCCGCCTCTCCTTCCAGTTCTCTGCTGCCAATGACTGGAACAAACTACAAAAATCTCTGAAACTGGAAACACTTATGTCCCTCACTAGCTTTAAGCACCAACTGTCAGAGCAGCTCACAGATTACTGCACCTGTACATAGCCCACCTATAATTTAGCCCAAACATCTACCTCTTTCCCTACTGTATTTATTTATTTTATTTATTTATTTATTTTGCTCCTTTGCACCCCATTATTTTTATTTCTACTTTGCACATTCCTCCACTGCAAATCTACCATTCCAGTGTTTTACTTGCTATATTGTATTTACTTTGCCACCATGGCCTTTTTTTGCCTTTACCTCCCTTATCTCACCTCATTTGCTCACATCGTATATAGACTTGTTTATACTGTATTATTGACTGTATGTTTGCTTTACTCCATGTGTAACTCTGTGTCGTTGTATGTGTCGAACTGCTTTGCTTTATCTTGGCCAGGTCGCAATTGTAAATGAGAACTTGTTCTCAACTTGCCTACCTGGTTAAATAAAGGTGAAATAAAAAAAATATTTTATTTTACTAGAGGCTGCTCACCTAATAATCTCACTGCAACTCCCTCCAGGTCTCTGATTACTACTTTGTTTCATTTTCTGTCTCCCTCTCCTCCAACCCTAGCCACTCAGCCCCTACCCAGATGGACATGCACCGTCTCAATCTTCGTTCTCTCTCTCCCATTACTCTCTCCTCTTCTATCCTATCATCTCTCCCTTCTGCTAAATCCTTCTACCTCTTGTCTCCTGATTCCGCCTCTTCAACCCTACTCTCCTCCCTTTCCGCATCCCTAAGACACACACTGACATCCCCTCCTGATCCGTGTCTGAGTGACTCATTGTGAGCTTAAAAAACAGGGCTGAGGCCAGCTGAGCGAAAATGGAAAAGTAAACTTCCAGAGGACCTATCATCCTTTCACTCTCTCCTCTCTACCTTTTCTTCCTTTTTACGTGCTGCTAACGCCCCTTTATGTCACTCTAAATTTCAAGTTTCCCCAAGAAACTCTTTTCCACCTTCTCCTCCCTCCGTAATACTCCACCCCCTCCCTCCTCCCTCGCTGCAGACGACTTTGTCAACCACTTTGAAAAGAAGGTTGATGACATTCACGACATTCGCTCTCCTCATTCACTCAGCCTATTGAGTCCGCTGGTCCTGATCACACAAAACTACCCTACGCCTTGACCTCTTTCTCCCCTCTCTCTCCGGATGAAATCCTGCGACTAGTGAGGTCTGTCCGCCTGACAACCTGCCCTGTCTCTTCTCTGTTCTCATCCTCCTAGATCTATCCACTGCTTTTGACTGCATGAACCGCTAGATCCTCCTCTCAACTATCTCAGGGCTATGTATCTCAGGCTCTGCAAACTCTTGAATTGCATCCTGTGGAGAGGATCTGTGTCTGCACCACATACTCTCACTACTGGTGTCCCCCAGGCCCTCCCCTCTTCTCTCTATACACCAAGTCACTGTCTATACACCAAGTCATTGTCTCTGTCATATCTTCACATGGTCTCTCCTATCATTGCTATGCAGATGACACTCAACTACTTTTCTCCTCCCCCCTTCTGACATCCAGGTGGCGACACACATCTCTGTATGCCTGGCAGATTATCGCAGATATCTCAGTTTGAATGTCGGCCCACCACCTCAAGCTCAACCGATACAAGATGGAGCTGCTCTTCCTCCCTGTGAAGGCCTGCCTGCTCAAAGACCTCTCCATCCCAGTTACAAACTCCACAGTGTCACCCTCCCAGAGTGCAAAGAACCTTGGCGTGACCCTGGACAACACCCTGTCGTTCTCTGCAAACATCAAAGCAGTGACTCCCTCCTACAGGTTTATGCTCTACAACATCCATGAAGTACAGCCCTACCTCACACAGGAAGCGGCGCAGGTCCTAATCCAAGCACATCTCCCATCTGGACTCCTGCAACTCGCAGCTCCCGCTCAGCCTAGTCCAAGCTCTTCTCTGTCCTGGCACCCAATGGTGGAACCAGCTTCCTTCTGAAGCCAGGGCAGCAGAAGCCCCTGCCCATCTTCCGAAAGCACCTGAAACCCTACCTCTTCAAAGATTATGTTAAATAATCCCCCTCCTCAGTTTACCCCCCAAAAAAAAAATAACACAAACAAAAAAACAACCTTGCACTTGACTCCCCACCCGCCCACCCCTCTAGCGCTGACTTTGCTGATAGCTACTTTATTGAGGAAAAGTGTATTTACTAAGCCTGTGATACATGGTTTTCCCACTTAGCTACTGTATCTAAAGATGCATGCGCTAACTGTAAGTCCCTCAGGATAAGAGTGTCTGCTAAATGACCAAAATGTAAAAGTCAAATGAGTGGTGGAGTGTGTAAGGGAGGATGGAGGAGATGGTGAGAGGGATGGAGAGAAGGGAGGAAAGACGCAGCGGGAGGGGAGGGAACAGCATTGCAGATTGTCTGTCTATGATAGCGGAGGGGAGGATAAAGACTGACATTACGACACAACCTGGGAGATACTGCAACTACAGCTGGAGATGAAAGGGTATTTTACAGACAAGTCTGCAATTCATGTGTGACATCCTTGGAATTGTATAAACTTGGACGGAGCAGGTATCCAGGAACGGTCTCACAGGAACATTACCGTGACACAACAACTACACGATATAAAGCAAAGAACCAGAGGAGTTATAAAACATTTATAACATAAGTAATAACCTCTGAAAACTAGCCCACGTCTGGACGGGTTGGAAAGGGAGCAGGAATGAAGCTGTGACATCATATTGATGTCGCAATGATATTGGCAAAGAGACTGCAGTTGTTTGGAAGTACTATACAGAAAGAACAGCGGAGGGAGGGAGGGAGGGAGGGAGGGAGGGAGGGAGGGAGGGGAGGGAGGGGAGGGAGGGAGGGAGGGAGGGAGGGATGGAGGGAGGGAGGGAGGGAGGGAGGGAGGGAGGGAGGGAGGGAGGGAGGGAGGGAGGGAGGGAGGGAGGGAGGGAGGGAGGGAGGGAGGGAGGGATGGGGGAGGGAGGGATGGATGGAGGGAGGGAGGGAGGGAGGGAGGGAGGGATGGGGGGGGAGGGAGGGAGGGAGGGAGGGAGGGAGGGAGGGAGGGAGGGATGGGGGAGGGAGGGAGGGAGGGAGGGAGGGAGGGATGGGGGGAGGGAGGGAGGGAGGGATGGGGGGAGGGAGGGAGGGAGGGAGGGATGGGGGAGGGAGGGAGGGAGGGAGGGAGGGAGGGAGGGAGGGAGGGATGGAGGGAGGGAGGGAGGGATGGGGGAGGGAGGGAGGGAGGGATGGGGGAGGGAGGAGGGAGAGAGGGAGGGAGGGAGGGATGGGGGAGGGAGGGAGGGAGGGAGGGAGGGAGGGAGGGAGGGAGGGAGGGAGGGAGGGAGGGAGGGAGGGAGGGAGGGAGGGAGGGATGGGGAGGGAGGGAGGGAGGGAGGGAGGGAGGGAGGGAGGGAGGGGGGAGGGAGGGAGGGAGGGAGGGAGGGAGGGGGAGGGAGGGAGGGAGGGAGGGAGGGAGGGAGGGAGGGAGGGAGGGAGGGAGGGAGGGATGGAGGGAGGGAGGGAGGGAGGGAGGGAGGGAGGGAGGGATGGATGGAGGGAGGGAGGGAGGGAGGGAGGGAGGGAGGGAGGGAGGGAGGGAGGGAGGGAGGGAGGGAGGGGGAATTGAGAGACAGTAAGGGAGGGAGAAGACGAGGGGAGAGGGAAAGAGCAGGTGTCTCAATTTTAGGGAGGAGCTGATTGCTCTTTGAGTGGTGGTGGTGGTGATCTGTGTGAACGGTGGGATGAAGGGATAGAAGGAGGGGTGGAAGGAAAATCGCTTACAGTGATTAAACACAGAGTGGGGACTGTGGTGGAGATAGAGAGGCAGGGAGGCTTTGGAAGCGTTTCAGGGCCTGCCCGCCTTTCGTAATGGATTAGCGGTCGGTTGCCCCTATTTTTAATACGTGTGAAATCTATCATTAATGGACATCTAGAGGACTTCATAGGTATTCAATGAGAAAGACATCATTCCACTGTCACCGCCAATAATGTTGTGCCTGGCTGGCGCCTGGCGGAGTGCACTAGGAAATAGTGTTAAACAACTATCATTAGGTGCAGACTGATTTTCAGTCAATGATATTAGATTTATCACGTTGTCACACTAGATATGGATTCGTTGAACTCTTAGAGGTACGCTCTGCAGTGGACGTGCTTGTTTGGACCTATTGAGTCAAACTTGGAGAAACAGGAAGGATTACAATTAGGGAGAGATGATTATGAATGCACCCATGGTAAATATCTGCTGTATGAACAAATGACCACCTTATAAAACCCCTGCCAGTAAATGTGTTTCAATCTGCCAGCACACACGCATTGACACACACACACACACACACACACATCTCCTCACTACTGGGGCTGGGAATTGCCAGGGACCTCACAATACAATATTATCATGCCACTTGGGTGCTGATATGATGTGTATTACGATTCTCACGGTTCTATTGTAATGTGATTTGATACTGTGATTTTATTGCGACTCGATGTTCCAAACATATTGCTCACCATACTGTAAGTCTGCTGTGGAAGGACAAAGAGAGAGCCATGAGAAAGCGAGTTTTGATCAGTCATGGAAATAAAAGAGGTGAAAACACATTGTCTCCCTATTTTAAAAGAGAATGGAGAACAAGCTGTGAAGGAAAATACTGTAGTTTTGGTGCAGGCACAGCCGACTAGCACACAAATAATATCACGATATTGTCGCTACAGTATATCTTCAAAAATAATATCCCGATATGTAACAGTATCAATTTTTCCCCCCATCACTACTCACTACTGTGGCATGGCGGTGTGTATTCCATCTCCCAGGTGAGAAGTTAGTGAGGGAATAATTCAGCTGCCATCCAGAAGGTTAGGTAGAGTATTAGCTTCACCTAGGGGCATGTTACACACTGAGAGGAAACCAGGGCAAGCCAGCCACCAAGACACCTTATGAACAGCGCAGGCAGCACCAGGACGAGGTACATCCCAAAAACCTCTGTTTAAACCTCTTACTATTCAGAGAAGGGGAATGGGAAGAGAAAGCAACTCAGAGATGATGTGAAAGACCTAGACTAGGAAAGATTACAACTTGCATTTGGAGGAGATGGAGTAAAGTCCTTATTACAGAAAAGACCCAGGTTTCACTGCATGCAGGGAGGCAAAATGCAGAGCTGGGGTTTTTTTTTTTACCCTTGGATTGCCCTAATTATACAGCGCATTGATTTTACAATGCATCCATGGATTGATTAGTGATGCCTTGCTCCTCCCCCAAGGAAGTGCTCTGCACACTGGCACTTTCTGATTTCTGGCAATCACTCCCAGAGGTGAACCACTGGTGCCTGCACTCTTCTCCTGTCTTCTACCTCTCTCTGTCCCTCTCTCCTCCATCCCTCTCTCATCCTGCCCCTCTAGTCATCCCTCCTTGTTTACATTCAGGTACCTCCAGTGGGGGGTGGGGTAATAATGGAGGACAGAGACGAGGGAATATAGAGAGGATAAAACAAAGAGAGATGCTGCCTTCCTTTCTTCTTGTTTCTTTGAATAAAAAAGGAGAATAGAGCGGGATGTATGCGACAAGAAAAGAGATCAATGTCTCAGGGCGGATCGAGGGATGGAAAGGAGAGCGTGTTTAAAAATCAATTCCACAGTAAATATGACATGAGTCAGCTATGATGCCCTTAGGGGATCTGGGGAAATATGTGCCTGCCTGCTCATCCGTAAATCTAGTATCCACATATGAATTACACATTTTATAACGGAGGGAAAAACAGCAATGCACACACTGAGCGTAAAGGGTTACGTACCCACTCTATAACTCCCCAAAGTGAACATTATACATTGGTTTAGGTTTTGCTGAGGGAATGGGAAGAGCATATCCCAGTTACCTCTGATCTTTAGGAGTGTCAGCAGCAGCCCGGAGAGCCAAAGGAAATCACTGCGCCATTCACCGCTTTGAAGATGCCCTCACAGGCTGACCTAAGACGGAGAGGAGAGGAAGGGTTGGGTCGGTCATCAGTCGGTTGGTTCAACAGTGCCCATCCTCCAACCTATCAGTACCATCATCATCATACATCAGATCACATCCCTGCTCCCATAAATATGTAAACACACTATCCCAAAACTTAACATACTGCCACTCCCCGAAATGAGCTTTTGACCACCCTGCATTTTTGCCTTACCCTAAGTTAGGGAGGAGCAGCGTTATTGGAACTCACTAATGAAGGCCATTGATCACGATAACGTTATGGCCGGGCTCCGGTGTTAAGCCGTTAATAAGGTAACTGTTATTCTGTGGAGCTTTAATTAGGCTATGGTGTAAAAGTCCTTACGGGGCGGCCTGCCACTCGGTCGTCAGCGCCGGACCCACACACACACACACACCCCGCTCATTTCACGGTCCCGTGGGACCAGGATCAAGACACCGCGCTCGGTTCATTCAATTAATAGTTACATTAGAAAGCCACACAGTGTGAACGTATTTACCCCCATTGTCCCCCGTACGCGCCTCTCACTGGCTGCCAATGGGCCCTGATGAGTAGAGTCTACATAATCTAAGACTCACGGAGATACACTACATAACCAAAAGCAGGTGGACACCTGCTCGTCGAACATCTCATTCCAAAATCATGGGCATTAATATGGAGTTGGTCCCCCCTTTGCTGCCATAACAGCCTCCATTCTTCTGGAAAGGCTTTCCACTAGATGATGGAACATTGCTGCAGGGACTTCCTTTCATTCAGCCACAAGAGCAGTAGTGAGATGTTGGGCGATTAGGCCTGGCTCACAGTCAGCTTTTCAATTCATCCCAAAGGTATTCGATGGGGTTGAGATCTGAGCTCTGTGCAGGCCAGTCAAGTTCTTCCACACCAATCTCAACAAACCAGTTCTTTATCAACCTCACTTTGTGCACAGGGGTACTGTCATACTGAAACAGGAAAGGGCCTTCCTTAATTAAACTGTTGCCACTAAGTTGGAAGCACAGAATTGTCTGGAATGTCATTGTATGCAGTAGCGTTAAGATTTCCTTTCACTGGAACTGAGGGGCCTAACCCGGACCATGAAAAACAGCCCCAGGCTATTATTCCTCCTTCACCAAACTTTACAGTTGGCACTATGCATTCGGGCAGGTAGTGTTCTCCTGGTATCCGCCAAACCCAGATTTCTCCGTCGGACTGCCAGATAGTGAAGCGTGATTCATCACTCCAAAGAACGTGTTTCCACTGCGTGTTTCCACTGCGTCTTTCCACTCCAATGGTGGCGAGCTTTACACCATTCCAGCGGACACTTGGCATTGCTCATGGTGATCTGTGCATTGCCCATTGTGTGCGGCTGCTTGGCCATGAAAACTAATTTTCATGAAGCTCCCGACAAACAGTTATTGTGCTGAAGTTGCTTCCAGAGGCAGTTTGAAACTCGGTAGTGAGTGTTGCAACCGAGGATAGACGATTTTTACGTGCTACGTGCTTCAACACTCGGCGGTCCTGTTCTGTGAACTTGTGTGACCTACCACTTCATGGCTCAGCCGTTGTTGCGCCTAGACATTTCCACTTCACAATAACAGCACTTACAATTGACCGGGAAAGCTGTAGCAGGGCAGAAATTTGAAGAACTGACTTGTTGGAAAGATAGCATACTATGACGGTGCCACATTGAAATAACTGAGCTCTTCAGTAAGGCCATTCTACTGCCAATGTTTGTCTATGGAGATTGCATTGCTGTGTGCTCGATTTTATATAGCTGACAGCCAAGGGTGTGGCTGAAATAGCCGAATCCACTAATTTGAAGGTGTGTCCACATACTTTTGCACTTATACTGTATCTTTGAATTGCATGGTGGTCACTTGACTTTTACTACTGTTACAAAATATAATGGTTATTATTGTGTGGTCATATTGGCACTTTGTACACTATATTTAACAAACATATACCGTATGTATATTTTTTGGTGTTTTAATGGGTTTATAAGTAGGTAGTAAACTGTTCAAATTTGGTTTTAGTGTACCTTATAAATGTATAAATCAAAGGTTGAGGTAGACTTTCTTCCCATGCAGGACTTTGTTCTCTTTAACAGACTCTGAGTAAGTTAAACATTTTCCCTGCCCAGATAAAAGACCACTTGCTTCCAGGGATTGGTAAACTGAAGAAGCCCTTTAACCAGAAAAAAACATGTTCCATGATCTCTGGAGACTGACCACTGAGTTTACAGAAACATAAATAAAGTCTGTCTGAAGTCAGTCTGTAAATATAAAGGAATAACATTCAGAAATTAATGTTTTTTTTTGTGGTGTGTGTGCATGAAGTCATCTCATTGGCTGGCCCGGTTCAAGGTGATGGCTGAAAGGACCCTCACTGTCTGTCCCCCTAGCGAAACTATGGTCACTTGGCAGTCTGTCATATAATATGGAGCAGCAGCCGGAGTTATATATGCCCGTCTAACACTTACTCATCTCCCAGCCCTTCTAATGTGACAAGCCCTGATGCTTCTCCCGTTTCTTCCTCTGCCCCACTATACAGTTTCTGTCTGAAGTGCAAAAGGAGCTCCTTAAACTTGACCCCAACAAAAATCTGGGTCAGATGGTTCAGATCCTTTCTTCTATAAGGTTGCAGCCCCTATCATCCCCGAGCCTATCTCTAACTTTTTGAATCTGTCTCTCCTCTCTGGGGAGGTTCCCAGTGCTTAGAAGCCAGCCACGGTGCGAGATCAGGCTGATCCTAATTGTTATAGGCCAGTATCTTGCCCTGTTTATCAAAAGTGTTGGGAAGAAATGTCAATAATCAACTGCCTGGCTTTCTTGGTGTCTAAAGTATTCTCTCTGGTATGCAATCTGGTTTCTGCTCAGGTTATGGATGTGCAACCTTAAAGGTCCTATATGATGTCACCATTGCCCTTGGTTCTAAGCAATGTTGTCAAAGCTTTTGACCCGGTAGACCATTCTGTTCTTGTGGGTCGGCTAAAGAGTATTGATGTCTCTGAGGGGTCTTTGGCCTGGTTTGCGAACTACCTCTCTCTAAGAGTGCAGTGTGTAAAGTCAGAACATCTGCTGTCTCAGCCACTGCCTGTCACCAAAGGAGAACCCCAAGGCTCGATCCTAGGCCCCACACTCTTCTCAATTTACATTTATATGCAGATGATACAGTCTTATACCCAGCTGTCCCCTCCCCGTGTGTTAAACACTCTACAACAAAGCTTTCTTCATGTCCAACAAGCTTTCTCTGCCCTGAACATTGTTCTGAACAACAGGATATAAAAAGCTCATGTGGTTCAGTAAAAATAATACCTACCGGTGTGATTACTACCTCTGAGGATCGCGACCTGTTAATGGTGGGTCGAGACATGTCAGAATAAAAGTATAATTATTTCATTAATTACTGGAATTGATTTGGCCAACTGCAATTGCACTTTCTGTTCAGTGCACTCTCTGCTTAGCAGCGGTGACTCTCAGTTGGGCAGCTACACAAGTGGGAGGGAGATGCCTGTGTGCTTTGCCATTTACCGGATCTGTTTTCTGCAGTTTTCTTGAAGATCACTCCAGGCTGTTGTTCAGCAGCAGCTGATGTGCTGTCAGCTACTGATTTATCATTCCCTCTCTCCATCACTCACCACTAACATCGAATGGACTCAAGCTAGCCACAAGTTCTGACTGAGCTCAATCGTCATGAAACGCAAATACGGCGATTAGTTTCTCTCTCCTTGTTTTATACAAACTTTGAGAAATAACGAGGAGCGTAATGTGTTTTGTGCGGGGACGTTCTTGGTAATGACTCTCTCATAACTAACAAATTAAAACAAAACATCCTGACTAAACATCCACAGCATGATGGTAAACCCAGGGAGTTATTTCAGAACAGGGCACAATGCTTCAGGAAACACTGCTTCAACAGTGGAAGAGTAAGTCAGCTAGCAAGGCATTGTTGTCATTTTTTCCATGTGATGGTAAGCAGAAAAAAAGGGAGTACTATCTCACATAGTATATGATTTATTTTAGAAACGATCCCCTTTTACACAGCTAATATCTAGCGAGCTAATGTTAGCCAAAGCAAGTTAGCTAACTAGCTACTGATAGTGCAACCTTAAGTAACAGTACAGATGAACACGAAAAATGATCAAGGCTAATGTACATCTTACTGTATAAATTTGTCACGTCCTGACCATAGTTCCTTTTTTATGTCTTTATTTTGGTTTGGTCAGGGTTGTGATTTGGGGTGGGCATTCTATGTGTTTTTCTATGTTTTCTATTTCTATGTGTTTGGCCTGGTATGGTTCCCAATCAGAGGCAGCTGTCAATCGTTGTCTCTGATTGAGAACCATACTTAGGTAGCCTTTTCCCACCTGTGTTTTGTGGGTAATTATTTTTCCGTGTGTGTTTGTGTGCACCTCGGTTGCATCACGGTCCTTGCTGTTTACCTGTTTGTTTTTTGGTTATTTCGGTTTCACTTTCATTAAAAGATGTGGAACCTCATGCACCCTGCGCCTTGGTCGATTTATGACAGGGAGTTTGAGGATAGCGAGCGTGACAAAATTCTTGTTGAAAACAAGTCATGGTTGGAACTGTTGCTGTTAAAATACAAGTAATAATTTGTATTCTGAACTGGAATAAAATTATTTAACACATCACACATACTGTAAAAACGCATTTTTTACCCACTCCACAAATTTCTTGTTAACAAACTAGAGTTTTGGCAAGTCAGTTAGGACATCAACTTTGTGCATGACACAAGTAATTTTTCCAACAATTGTTTACAGACAGATTATTTCACTTATTATTCACTGTATCACAATTCCAGTGGGTCAGAAGTTTACATACACTAAGTTGACTGTGCCTTTAAACAGCTTTGAAAATTAAAGAAAATAATGTCATGGCTTTAGAAGCTTCTGATAGGCTAATTGACATCATTTCAGTCAATTGGAGGTGTACCTGTGGATGTATTTCAAGGCCAACCTTCAAACTCAAACTCAGTGCCTCTTTGCTTGACATCATTGGGAGAAAAAAACCCACCACAAGTCTGGTTCATCCTTGGGACTAATTTTCAAATGCTTGAAGGTACCATGTTCATCTGTACAAACAATAGTACGCAAGTATAAACACCATGGGTCCACGCGGCCGTCATACCGCTCAGGAAGGAGACGCGTTCTGTCTCCTAGAGATGAACGTACTTTGGTGTGAAATGTGCAAATCAATCCCAGAACAACAGCAAAGGACCTTGTGAAGATGCTGGAGGAAACGGGTACAAAGGTATCTATATCCACAGTAAAATGAGTCCTATATCAACATAACCTGAAAGACCGCTCAGCAAGGAAGAAGCCACTGCTCCAAAACCACCATAAAAAAGCCAGACTACAGTTTGCAACTGCACATGGGGACGAAGATCGTTCTTTTTGGAGAAATATCCTCTGATCTGATGAAACAAAAATAGAACTGTTTGGCCATAATGACCATCGTTATGTTTGGAGTAAAAAGGGGGAGGCTTGCAAGCCGAAGAACACCATCCCAACCGTGAAGCACGGGGGTGGCAGCATCATGTTGTTGGTGTGCTTTGCTGCAGAAGGGACTGTGCACTTCACAAAATAGATGGTATCATGAGGGAAGAAAATGATGTGGATGTATTGAAGCAACATCTCAAGACATCAGTCAGGAAGTTAAAGCTTGGTCGCAAAAGGGTCTTCCAAATGGACAATGACCAAGCATACTTCCAAAGTTGTGGCAAAATGGCTTAAGGACAACAAATTCAAAGTATTGGAGTGGCCATCACAAAGCCCTGACCTCAATCCCATAGAAAATTTGTGGGCAGAACTGGACCCTCTCTTTCTAAAAGGATCTGCCGAAATTGTTGCAACCCCTATTACTAGCCTGTTCAACTTCTCTTTCATATTGTCTGAGATTCCCAAAGATTGGAAAGTCATCCCCCTCTTCAAAGGGGGAGACACTCTAGAGCCAAACTGCTACAGTCCTATATCTGTCCTACCCTGCCTCTTTGAAAGCCAAGTTAACAAACAGAATACCGACCATTTCGAATCCCACCATACCTTCTCCGCTATGCAATCTGGTTTCAGAGCTGGTCATGGGTGCACCTCAGCCACGCTCAAGATCCAAAGCGGTATCATAACCGCCATCGATAAGAGACATTAACGTGCAGCCGTATTCATCGACCTGGCCAAGGCTTTCGACTCTGTCAATCACCACATTCTTATCGGCAGACACAACAGCCTTGGTTTCTCAAATGATTGCGTCGCCTGGTTCACCAACTACTTCTCTGATAGAGTTCAGTGTGTCAAATCGGGGGCCTGTTGTCCGGACCTCTGGCAGTCTCTATGGGGGTGCCACAGGGTTTAGTTCTCGGGCCGACTCTCTTCTCTGTATTCATCAATGGTGTCGCTCTTGCTGCTGGTGATTCTCTGATCCACCTCTACGCAGAGGACACCATTCTGTATAGCTCTTCTTTGGACACTGTGTTAACTAACCTCCAGACGAGCTTCTATGCCATACAACTATCCTTCCATGGCCTCCAACTGCTCTTAAATGCAAGTTTAACTAAATGCATGATTTTCAACTGATCGCTGCCCGCACCTGCCCATCCAGCCAGCATCACTACTCTGGACGGTTCTGACATAGAATATGTGGACAACTACAAATACCTAGGTGTCTGGTTAGTCTGTAAACTCTCCTTCCAGACTCACATTATGCATCTCCAATCCAAAATGAAATCTAGAATCTGCTTCCTATTTCGTGACAAAGCATCCTTCACTCATGCTGCCAAATATACCCTCGTAAAACTGACCATCCTACCGATCCTCCAACACTCTACTCAACAAATTGGATGCAGTCTATCACAGTGCCATCCATTTTGTCACCAAAGCCCCATATACTACCCACCACTGCAACCTGTATGCTCTCGTTGGCTCGCCCTTGCTTCATACTAGTCGCCAAACCACTGGCTCCAGGCCATCTACAAGTCTTTACTAGGTAAAGCCCTCCTTATCTCAGCTCACTGGTCACCATAGCAGCACCCACCCGTAGCACGGGCTCCAGCAGGTATACCTCACTAGTCACCCCCAAAGCCAATTCTTCCTTTGGCCACCTTTCCTTCCAGTTTTCTGCTGCCAATGACTGGAACGAACTGCAAACATCACTGAAGCTGGGGACTCATATCTCCCTCACTAGCTTTAAGCACCATCTGTCAGAGCAGCTCACAGATCACTGCACCTGTACATAGCCCATCTGTAAATAGCCCATTCAACTACCTCATCCCCATGCTGTATTTATTTATTTATCTTGCTCCTTTGCACCCCAGTAGCTCTACTTGCACAATCATCTTCTGCACACCTACCATTCCAGTGTTTAATTGCTATATTGTAATTACTTCACCACCATAGCCTATTTATTGCCTTTACTTCCCTTATCCTACATCATTTGCACACCCTGTATATCGACTTTTTCTACTGTATTATTGACTGTATGTTTGTTTATTCCATGTGTAACTCTGTGTTGTTGTATGTGTCGAACTGCTTTGCTTTATCTTGGCCAGGTCACAGTTGTAAATGAGAATTTGTTCTCAACTAGCCTACCTGGTTAAATAAATGTGAAATAAAAAAATAAAAAAACTGAAAAAGCGAGCAAGGAGGCCTACAAACCTGACTCAGTTACACCGGCTCTGTCAGGAGGAATGGGCCAAAATTCACACAACTTATTGTGGGAAGCTTGCGGAATGCTACCCGAAACGTTTGACCCAAGTTAAACAATTTAAAGGCAATGCTACCAAATACTAATTGAGTGTATGTAAATTTCTGACCCACTGGGAATGTGACGAAAGCAATAAAAGCTGAAAGAAATCATTGTCTCTACTATTATTCTGACATTTCACATTCTTAAAATAAAGTGGTGATCCTAACTGACCTAAGACAGAGAATATTAAATGTCAGGAATTGTGACAAACTGAGTTTAAATGTATTTGGCTAAGGTGTATGTAAACTTTCGACTTCAACTGTATATAGACCAGAACAGACACACACACACACACACAACTAACATGATAGCTCATTAACTAACATGATAGCTCATTAAAGATGGCTTTTGACAAAATGCTTTCTCTTACATGCATTCAAAGGGAACAGAGCTATCCTCAAAGAATCATACCAGGTGAGCCTAAATATTGCCCAGGCAAAGAAACCCACAGTATAGCAGAGGAGCTCATCAAACCCTGCCTGAGTGATGTCTCTGTGTCTCTTTTGGGTGAGGGGGCAGCAAAAAATGAGATCTCAAAAACATAAATGGTTGAGGTATGCCTTTCAAGGAGTGTCCTCATCAGACCTACAATGGGACTAAGTCTGCAAGAGATGGAGACCTTAGTGACACTGCAAGCAAGCAATGGCAGCAATATGCTTTTTGAGGCAAACACACTCAGTGCTGGGTTGCTCATCTACAGTAGGAAGCGGTCTCCTGCCTGGCAGAGAAAGCAGTAGATGTTCTGGTCCAGTTTGGCACCACATACCTATGCTAGTCAGGGTTCTCAACTTTAGCATACTTAAAAGAGAATTACAGAAACTAAATGCTGAGGGTTGTACCATCAAAAACAGAGCTCAGAATAGACCTGCTTGTTGAAAACTTAAGCCAGCCTCACACCTCTCATTAGGTGGTGTGTGTGTGTGTGTGTGTGTGTGTGTGTGTGTGTGTGTGTGTGTGTGTGTGTGTGTGTGTGTGTGTGTGTGTGTGTGTGTGTGTGTGTGTGTGTGTGTGTGTGTGTGTGTGTGTGTGTGTGTGTGTGTGTGTGTGTGTGTGTTCTGTTATACATCTGTGTGATGTGATCAATCAGTTTATTCCAGTTCAGAATTTATATGATTCTATTTATATGGGTATTTCATTGTTATTTGTTTTTGTCTATGTTGCATTTGTTTTAGGCATAAGGGAAATTAAATGTAACGATATTTACAACGTAGTTGCATGTTTTCATAAGCTTGGGTCCCAGGAAAACACAGAATTTCTCATTGGGTCCCAGGTTGTTTAGAGCTTAAGGTCGTCCCCTCACACAAGTACTTGGGAGTACGGCTAGATGGTGCACTGTCCTTCCCTCAGCACATATCCAAGCTGCAGGCTAAGGTTAAATCTAGACTCCTCTATTGTAATCACTCCTCTTTCACCCCAGCTGCCAAACTAACCCTGATTCAGATGACCATCCTGCCCATGCTAGATTACAGAGAGGTAATTTATAGATTGGCAGGTAAGGGTGCCCTCGAGAGACTAGATGTTCTTTACTATTCGCCATCAGATTTTCCACCAATGCTCCCTATAGTACACATCATTGAACTCGATACTCCTCTGTAAACTGGTCATCTCTGTAAACCAGGCGCAAGACCCACTGGTTGATGTTTATTTATAAAACCCTCTTAAGGTCTCACTCCCCCCTATTTGAGATACTTACTCCAACCCACATCCTGCACATACAGCACCCATTCTGCCAGTCACATTCGGTTCAAGGTCCTCAAAGCACACACATCCGTAAATTGCTCCTCTTTTCAGTTTGCTGCAGCTAGCTACTGGAACAAGTTCTTTCTCCATCTCTACATTCAAAGACTCAAACATGGACACTTTTAATGACACTTGTGTCTGCTTCACATGATGTATCGTTGTCTCTACCTTTTTGCCCTTTGTATCGTTGTCTCTACCTTTTTGCCCTTTGTATCGTTGTCTCTACCTTTTTGCCCTTTGTATCGTTGTCTCTACCTTTTTGCCCTTTGTATCGTTGTCTCTACCTTTTTGCCCTTTGTATCGTTGTCTCTACCTTTTTGCCCTTTGTATCGTTGTCTCTACCTTTTTGCCCTTTGTATCGTTGTCTCTACCTTTTTGCCCTTTGTATCGTTGTCTCTACCTTTTTGCCCTTTGTATCGTTGTCTCTACCTTTTTGCCCTTTGTATCGTTGTCTCTACCTTTTTGCCCTTTGTATCGTTGTCTCTACCTTTTTGCCCTTTGTATCGTTGTCTCTACCTTTTTGCCCTTTGTATCGTTGTCTCTACCTTTTTGCCCTTTGTATCGTTGTCTCTACCTTTTTGCCCTTTTGTATTGTTGTCTCTACCTTTTTGCCCTTTTGTATTGTTGTCTCTACCTTTTTGCCCTTTTGTATTGTTGTCTCTACCTTTTTGCCCTTTTGTATTGTTGTCTCTCCCTTTTTGCCCTTTTGTATTGTTGTCTCTCCCTTTTTGCCCTTTTGTATTGTTGTCTCTACCTTTTTGCCCTTTTGTATTGTTGTCTCTACCTTTTTGCCCTTTTGTATTGTTGTCTCTACCTTTTTGCCCTTTTGTATCGTTGTCTCTACCTTTTTGCCCTTTGTATCGTTGTCTCTACCTTTTTGCCCTTTGTATCGTTGTCTCTACCTTTTTGCCCTTTGTATCGTTGTCTCTACCTTTTTGCCCTTTTGTATTGTTGTCTGTGCCTAACAATATTTGTACCATGTTTGTGCTGCTACCATGTTGTTCTGCTGCCATGTTGTGTTGCTACCATGCTGTGTTGTCATGAGTTGTAGCCATGTTGTGTTGTTGGCATAGGTCTCTCTTGATTTAGTGTTGTTGTGCCTCTCTTGTCGTGATGTGTGTTTTGTCCTACATTTGTATTTTTAATCCCAACCCCTGTCCCCGCAGGGCCCGTTCGCCTCTTGCTCATTGTAAATAAGAATTTGTTCTTAATTGACTTGCCCAGTTAAATAGAGGTAAACAAATGTATGTACTGTATAAACATATATAGGTCTGATATGCCTCTCTCTCTCTCTCTCTCTCTCTCTCTCTCTCTCTCTCTCTCACTCACTCACTCACACTGACACTCACACAGGTATTCAACTGCACTGAAGACACACGGGACATCGTAAAAATGGGATGGTCCGTTCATCACTGTCAGAGAGACAGGGTATCATAACTGTGCAGCTTGGATGAGCCTCGTCTCCTACCATCGTCATGGGTTGTTGAACCATCACTGAGGCAGGGAGTCGAGAACAGACAGGAGGGGTTTGTGACTGCATGGCCACCGCTCCACACTAACGTGTCACTCTGTCTTTAATTACCAGCCGTTTGACCTGGTCATAACTCACAGCCAGTCTCTGTCCGCGTGTATTCTATGGGCTTGTGTGTGTACTTTTATTGGCCCCCATCCTAGTATATTGTCATATGTGTTGTGTAAATGTGTATACTGCAGTGTACGTTGAGATGATAACATGGATGCTTTTCCATGAACAGCATCCTCACCTCTTCCAACCATGATACACTATATGTACAAAGGTATGTGGACATACCTTCAAATTAGTGGATTCATCTATTTCAGCCACACCCGTTGCTGACAGTTGTATAAAATTGGGCACACAGCTATGCAATCTCCATAGACAAACATTGGCAAACAAGCTTTGGCTGGGGTGGTGTAATGCTCGCCACGATTGGACTCTGGAGCAGTGGAAATGTGCCGGAACAAGGCTACCTGTCCGAATGCAGAGTGACAACTGTAAAGTTTGGTGGAGGAGGAATAATGGTCTGAGGCTGTTTTTCATTGTTCAGGCTAGGTCCCTTAGTTAATCTTAACGCTACGGCATACAATAACATTCTAGACAATTTTGTGCTTCCAACTTTGTGGCAACAGTTTGTGGATTATCCCATCCTGTTTCAGCATGACAGTGTCCCTGTGCGCAAAGTGAGGTCCATAGAGAAATGGTTTGTCAAGATCGCTATGGAAGAACTTAACTGGCCAGAACAAAGCCCTGACCTCAACCCCATCGAACACCTTTGGTATAATTTGGAACGCTCACTGCGAGCCTGAAATAATCATCCAGCAACAGTGCCGACCTCACTAATGCTCTTGTGGCTGAATGGAAGCAAGTCACAGCAGCAATGTTCCAACATCTAGTGGAAAGTCTTCCCAGAAGAGTGGAGGCTGTTATAGCAGCAAAGGGGGGACCAACTCCATTTTAATTCCATGATTTTTGAATGAGATGTTCTGTTCAACCTGATTTTCCCTCTCTCTCTCTCCTCTCTTTCCCCTCTCTTTCCTCTCTTTCCCCCCTCTCTATCTCGCTCTTCTCTCTATCGCTCTATTTCCACTCTCATACCTTGTATATAATCCTCATGAAAGCGTTGAGGGGCGGAGCAGCGAAGGTCAACCCAGTGAGTCAGTGACTATGCAGGATGTGCTATTGACTCAATGGAGAGAGACGGTGGCATCCCCTCCCTGGTGTGTTTGGGCAGGTCCAGGACCACTTTGGGATGTGCTTACCTCAGTGGTGTCCCAGAATAGAATGGGCAAGATCCCCAGATAGCTCAACTCTGATAGAGAGCATGGGGAACTCTCTGACAGAGTGCAGACACACCTCTTTTCTCCCCTTCCCTCTCTCTCTTTCTCTCTCCATCTCTCTAACAAGCTCAGATTTCCCCCATGATGAAGCTCACCATTGCCAAAAACTGCCTTGGACAGCAAACCTGATCGACTCTGTGCCGCAGGGACCAGGTGCTCAAAATGTAGGGTTGAATTGTACTAATAAAGTGTGTATTTGTGCTTGTGTGTGCATTTGAGTGTGATTTTGTTGTGATATGCTTTTTTTGTGATCACATTTTTAGTCATGTTGTTATTTATTCAGTAACTGGTAGACAGGCCTACAACATTCAGACTCATGTCAATTCATATATTCAGTTTATTTCATATTTTCTCATCCATATTTTCACATTTATATTCCTGTTGTAGGCTTACCTTGGACCCCTGCACGGCTCAGTCCTAGTACCCCTTGTATAGTGAGTTTACAAAACATTAGGAGCACCATCCTGAAATTGAGTTGCACCCCCTTTTCCCCTCAGGACAGCCTCAATTTGTCGGGGCATGGACTCTACAAGGTGTCGAAAGCGTTCCACAGGGATGCTGGCCCATGTGGACTCCAATGCCTTCCCACAGTTGTGTCAAGTTCGCTGGATGTCCTTTGGGTGGTGGACCATTCTTGATACACACGGGAAACTACCAGACCGCATTCAAAGGCACTTAAATCTTTTGTCTTGTCCATTCGCCCTCTGAATGGCACCTATACACAATCCATGTCTCAATTGTCTTTAAAATCCTTCTTTAACCTGTCTCCTCCGCTTCATCTACAATGATTGAAGTGGCTTTAACAGGTGACATCAATAAGGGATCATAGATTTCACATGGATTCATCTGGTCAGTCTGTCATGGAAAGAGTTCCTAATGTTTTGTACACTCAGTGTATATAGCCAAGTTATTGTTACTCATTGTGTAATTATTATTACTTTTCTATTATTTTTCTATTTTCTTTCTCTCTGCATTGTTGAGAAGCGTCTGTAAGGAAGCATTTCACTGTTAGTCTACATGTGACAAATACAATTTTATTTGAGTTTATTTAAATTGATTTGACTCTCTCTCTCTCTCTGAGGAGTGGGTTGCAGTACGCAGAGCCTCTGAGGCCCACTTAGTGGCTGTGGCGATTTGATGAGAAGGTCCTTTTGCTTTATTTAGTGAAGTGCTGGCTAATATGATTATGTTGAGTAAGCTAAGAGCCCTGTTTCCCTCTCAACGATGCACCCTGGGAATTATTAAGTCCCCTGTGACGACCCTTTCCTGAGGAGAGAGAGAGAGAGAGAGAGAGAGAGAGAGAGAGAGAGAGAGAGAGAGAGAGAGGGAGAGGGAGAGAGAGAGAGAATAATTGAATTATTGACTTCCTATGGAGGTCAACAGAGATGGGATTTTGCCAGTCAGCCTTAATTCCTGTGGTTTCAATGGATGATACTGTATATAGCCAATAATAATGCAAAATCTACAATGTCTTAGGCTGAAATGATTGTATCACTGGCAAATGTGTTTTACTTCCCAAACACTGTAACATATAACCAGGGCGGTTTTACAAGAATTGGGCTTATCAAAAGGCTCTCAGGTTTTGTCAATAGGCCTATACATTATGTGGCAATAATTCAATTAGAATCATTATTCAATCAGTTTCAAAGCAATCATGATATAGTCTTCTTTAACTCTGAAAGACAGCTTAGCAAGTATCACCACCAAAATGGTGACATGTATTTCAACAAAATGGTGATATGGATTTTAAAGCAACATAATTTAGCAAAATAATTCTTAAATAATTTACAACAGAAGCAAAATACTCTTGCTTGATTTGTTCATTTTAAATTAATTGAATTCACAAGGTAGGCCTATGTAATTGAATCAAAAGCTCTGTTCAATATTATCTGATTCATTTGTACTGTCTTATCTGTAAACTAATGGTTGATTATAAAAGTTGCATGGTTAACCTATTATAGAAAACTATTCTATCATCAGATTGCAAAACAATTGAACAGACACACATCCAAGCATGTATGAGGTCCCAATCACTCGAGAGACCAATGTTTGACAAGCTTTCATTATGAGTAATTGCAAGGTTGGTATTCCAGCGAAGCGGGTCTGCTGTAGACTGCAGTATAGGCGCAGTGCAGGAGAAACTCACAGGAGAAACGTCCACTCACATTTCCTTGTGATGTGTTTCACCACCGCCCCCCTCTGCTGATTTTATGTAATGCATGTAGTGTACCTACGGCCTGTTATTTTGCGATGTACCTTATTTACTACTTTGGCTGACGATGGTGTTAATTCCTTGACCTGAACAAGTCAAGAGCGCTCTGAGCCGTTTTCCCACGAGGTGTCAGGTACGCATGGCCACGCGCATGTAGGCCAATATATGATTACATTTTCACAGAGAAAAACATCTGTTTGAGTTATTGCATTAGGTAAATTGAAGTAATTTCAATGTAAACTAAATGTTCGTATTGCTTGTTACATGGATGTGAATAGCACGAGTAAGAGGTTATACTACAGTCTTTGAATGGTATTAAATGTAGGATAATTAAGTCATTTTTATCTTGAAAATAATGTATATACCTAGGCCTACGTGCCCTGCTACTTTTGGAGCTTCATTTTTATGCCAAATAATATCTGGCAGTATAAGTTGTCCTTTATATTGCCATTCAATTACCTTGTCATTGCTTACCACAGATACATTTTAGAATATGAAAAATAATGTAGGCTTTTGCCATACACTCAAAAAATGTGGGGTTCAGCAAGGTTTCTTCTAAGATCCTCAAAGTTCTTTGAAGAACCTTTAGGGTTCTTGGCACTGAAAATGGCCCCCAAAATGTTCTTCCAAGAACCCCACAGGAGGTGGGGTTCATCGAGGAACCTCCTTAGTTGGTGGGGGTTCTTGCAGGAACCTAACTGCCTGACAGAAACATTTGAATGGATGTAAAGATATCTTCAATGTAAGGTGAGGTTTGTCCCTTGTATGATCTAAATTGATATCTTTCATATTTGTGCCAATCTTTTAAAAACAGAAAATGATGGACACAATTCAATGGATATCAATCAACAGAGAGGTGAGAATATGTAGGCTATAATAATATGTTGAAGGCTATAATAATATGTTGAAGGCTATAATAATATGTTGAAGGCTATAATAATATGTTGAAGGCTATAATAATATGTTGAAGGCTATAATAATATGTTGTAGGCTATAATAATATGTTGAAGGCTGTAATAATATGTAGGCTATAATAATATGTTGAAGGCTATAAGAATATGTTGAAGGCTATAATAATATGTTGAAGGCTATAAGAATATGTTGAAGGCTATAAGAATATGTTGAAGGCTATAATAATATGTTGAAGGCTATAATAATATGTTGAAGGCTATAAGAATATGTTGAAGGCTATAATAATATGTTGAAGGCTATAAGAATATGTAGGCTATAAGAATATGTTGAAGGCTATAAGAATATGTTGAAGGCTATAATAATATGTTGAAGGCTATAAGAATATGTAGGCTATAATAATATGTTGAAGGCTAGCTGTTTTGTGTGCAGATGACTGAACTGCTCACTTTTGTGTCTGTGTCTGCAGGTATGCAGACGAGGAGACATACAGTAGAAAGGTATGTCAATTGGTATTGATATGTTATGCAGATCACATTTACCATCGTCCTCCCTGACCTCGTCAATGAATGTCCCATAGGCCTCTACATTATGGACAAGGTACGTGTATGAAAACCATTATCAAAACAGCTTTTTTTCATTCACATTAACCACAAAAACCCCAAGGCATGAATTCTGTTGTGTGCGTGTTTTGTTAATCATCTGTGTAATTACTATTTTGGGGATTTACAGACTTCACCCTCCCTACACCTCTGATGAATATAACAGGAAACCTGTTCAATCACCATCCACTACAAAATCAGTCTGGCTATGGATACGGAGAACATCAACACATGAACATCAACAGGCCAGAGGATATAACCATTGGACTTGGGGCTCTGCTGGGAGTTTACCTCATATTTGTTTTTGTTTTTAATTCTGCTTTCCCACTAAAATCATAATAAACACTGAGAACTACAATGTTGTGTTATTGTTATGCATATTACTATTCTTATAAATAATAGGGGAGGGGTGGTAGTTTAAAAAGGTTATTCAAAAGGTTCTTTGAGGATCCATTTAAAGGGGTTCTTTGAAGAACTTATATGGGTTCCCCCCACAGTTTCAATTTGAGGAACCCCTAAAGGATACTCCAGGAACCTTTTCTTTTTTTAGAGTGTATCACTGTTCGTAGATTGAGGTCTGATTTATGATTTTCTCAATCATAGGCTAACGATGACAACCGGCAGATACTGGAAAGTCAAATTGCGCCTACACATTTTTTTTTCTTCTCCAAAATAATTGAGCTATCTAATCAATTAATAAATAGGCTACCATTGATGCTGAAATTTCATGGAAATATTTACCCGGGTTGCTGCGATCAGGAATCCAGGTCGTTCATTATAACTGTTCAGATTACAACCATTCAGTCACCAGCAAACAAGCCTGACCCCAACGCCTGCAGGGTCATCTGAAGAAGTCCTCCACAAAAAGCTGACCAAAACAGCCATTGTGGAAGTTTGGATTTTTCTATCAGCCTATACTATGTGTTGTTTTCAGATGTTTTTGTCCATGTACTGTATTATACATGTTGTGTATACAAATGTGTTTTTTTAATCGCTTTGGTGCAATTTCCACAACTCTTAGTACAAAACTCAAAACACATCATCAAAAAAGGCAGTTCAACACACAAAATCACAGTCACTTTACACAAAATTTTATCAGTGTTTCATGTAGAATTACATGCTTCACCTTGCAAAAGGGGGGGATACCTAGTCAGTTGTCCAACTGAGATGTGTCTTGTATTCGACTGAGATGTGTCTTGTATTCGACTGAGATGTGTCTTGTATTCGACTGAGATGTGTCTTGTATTCGACTGAGATGTGTCTTGTATTCGACTGAGATGTGTCTTGTATTCGACTGAGATGTGTCTTGTATTCAACTGAGATGTGTCTTGTATTCAACTGAGATGTGTCTTGTATTCAACTGAGATGTGTCTTGTATTCAGCTGAGATGTGTCTTGTATTCAACTGAGATGTGTCCTCTGAATTTAACCGAACCCCTCTAAATTAGAGATGTGCGGGGGGCTGCATTAATCAACATCCACATCTTCAGCGCCTGGGGAACAGTGGGTTAACTGCCTTGCTCAGGGGCAAAATGACAGATTTCTACCTTGTCAGTTTGGGGATTTGAGCCTGGGGAACAGTGGGTTAACTGCCTTGCTCAGGGGCAAAACAACAGATTTCTACCTTGTCAGTTTGGGGATTTGATCCAGTAACCTTCTGGTTGCTGGCCCAATGCTCTAACCACTAGGCCACCTGCCACCCAAACATGTTTATATAAAGTAATTGCCTTTCACGGTGTAATGTTCACATTACTTTTGATATGATCATCTTCTCTTTTGTCAAAAGACATTTTACTATTACTTAAACCGACTGCTCTTAATTGACGATCACATAATATGTTTGGTTAACCTGGAGATTTGACATGTAAACTACTGAATGAAAATGTATTTCTGTAAAGTAAAGACATATAAACATGATATACACTTAAATGTACTACTATGATGATGACGATTATGATTTTGTCATAATGTTGTACAGAGTTTTTTCTATATTATTATTGTAGTCCATTCCTTTAACAAATATTTCACATATGTTTGTTTATATCTGTTTATATATCTTTGTGTGTGCGTGTACGTGTGTGATAAGAGAAGCCAACGGTCAACACAATTAATCAGGTAAAGCCGATGCAGGTGATATGTCTTGCATAACCTCAGCTAACGATTGGAGAGTGACTAAACAAACACCATCCCAAGTCCAGCAGAGAACAATCCCTGTTCTGCAGTAGCACTGTGATGCAGGCTCTGTGACATACTTGCCTACCTGCTTGCATACGTGGTCTCGTACGTTCTTGCGTGAACATAAGGTAAGTTTGGGAAACATGTGCATGCTAAGGTGTCTGTGGGTTTAGGAGGGGTCTGTTTGTGTGTCTGTCTCATCGGTGTCCCACAGTGCCGCGGGGCGGACCGAGAGTCCCAGGGTAGAGAGAATGAGTCCTGGCCCATTGTTAATGGGTAAAGTCCAAAAGCAGAGTAGGAAGTTAGCTGTGTAGAGGAAGAGAGGGGCTGGCATGGATTTCCTATATGCCACTTTCTCAGCAGCACCTCCATTCAATTCAAATGTACTGCCATTGGTACATCAAAGAGGTACCTGGAACACTTAAAATATGAGGGAACCTCAGATCCGATACAGAACCAAGCTCCCTGAAAGTTTTTACTTAACTGCAGGGCACCCGAACACAAGGTGCTGCAGAGGGTGGCGGATACAGCCCAGCACATCACTGGGGCCGAGCTACCTGCCATCCAGGACCTCTGTACCAGGCCCAAAAATGGCCAATGGCTCCAGCCACCCAAGCCATAGACTCTTCTCTCTGCTTTGTTACACACTGAGAAGAAAAGGTGCTATCTAGAACCTAAAAGGGTTTTTAATCTGTTCCCGTAGGAGAACCCTTTGGAGAACAATTTTTGGTTCCAGGTAGCAAAAGGGGTTATCCTATGGGAGCCTGTTATTATCCCTTTTTTCTAAGAGTGTACCGCATTTCACTGTAGGTCTACACCTGTTGTTTACGAAGCATGTGACAAATAAAATGAGACTTGATTTGAGCCACAATGTGTTCAAACATTGAATAGATTTTTTGGAGGCCCAATCTGACATGCTTCACACTGTTCAGGGGTGTGTGCATGTGTAAGTGGTTCTATGACTAGGGGTACAGTATATGAGTGTGTGTTTGTTCTGCAATAGGTTCTCAAGGTCACTAATGCATTAGTGGTGGGTCATTGGGGAGTGTGGAGTGAGCGCTATTTATGCATATTGCCCTCAGTCCGTTATCAGCATTCTCTCTCTGTGTGTGTGTGTGTGTGTGTGTGTGTGTGTGTGTGTGTGTGTGTGTGTGTGTGTGTGTGTGTGTGTGTGTGTGTGTGTGTGTGTGTGTGTGTGTGTGTGTGTGTGTGTGTGTGTGTGTGTGTGTGTGTGTGTGTGTGTGTGCACTCACTGGGAGGGGGGTTTAGGGTGTTGCTCACCACAGTGAAATAGAAAGGTCGAGAGGTGTGGATGAGGAGGGAATCTGGGACAAAAGGTTCACCTGGGCATTCCAGCAAACCTACAGCAGGCATTGAGTAGGCAAATGTGTTGAGTGGAATTTACCGAAGATAAGCGGGCCAGTCTGTTATTGACGCTAGGTCTGGGATCTGCCCGGTTTAAGCAGAGAACAGTGTTTTTCTCAGCATACCCGTCTGTATACTGTATGTGTAGAATATTATTTTACTAGTGTCAACAAGGGGGTTCTATGAAAATTCCTTTATGAGGATTCATTGTATACAGCAGCCATGGAGACAGACACGTGTTGAGTTGCATCTTCTCAACATAAGGGCCAGTCTGGTATTATCACCAGACTGAAAAAATGTATATATATATATATATATATATATATATATATAAATATGTCTATTGTTAGTATATTTGCCATTTAATCAAATAAATCATTCTATGTTATACGTTATATGTGGGTTGAACAATGTTCCTGGACTTATATGATCGACTTGTGACCTGCAATGCAAAGTAGATCCAGCACACCTACGTGAACTATCTCTCGGAATGGTTCCTCCTGGGTTTTGTCCAGGTGTTATGAATCTGGTGAGCTACAGTACGGTACATATCCACTCCAGTCCCTCTAATATATAATACTAATAATAATTATAATAATAAATGTCCAGCCATTTAGCAGAGACTTTTGTACAACGCAATCTACAGTCATGTGTGCATACATGTTGATGTATATACTGTATGGTCCAAGAAATTGAACCCACTATCCTGGCGTTGCAAGTGCCAAAGCGCCATGCTCTACCAAATGAGCTACAGAGGACCACTCATGCCCTAACCCCAAACCTGGCCTGGGGGAAACACATTGGGAATCCCTGGTCTACAGGGAGTCCTCTAATCTCTAACACCATTGTAACTCTATAACACGCCAAGAACACCTTTCAAAGTCCCTTGTTTCATAAACCTCCACTGTTCAATCATATAGGGGGCTCTTCGACTGTTTTTGCCACCCAAAACATGTTCAAAAGAGTCTGCTCACCTGCAGTCAAACAGCCATCAATATTGCACCTCCCCTTTTTTCATTATCATCACCTGACTCTTCTGTCCCATCCCAATCTATTCCATTTGTTTGTCCTGACTGACCCATGTACTCTAGCCCAGCTATGAGTGAGCAAAGGAAATCCACCTGGATCAATTGGACAGTTAATGTGTAACACACTCAAGCCCCCTGTCACCTACTGTATTCAGGCCCTCTGTCATTATTCGGGCCGTCTCTCCACCTAAGTTGTTTGTTTGCAGCCAGCGGCTGGCCCTCTGACAGCTGGTTGCAGGGATGTGCTGGGTGGTGGTGGTAAATGATCTGTGCAAATTGTCTTTTTATGGGACTGTGGGGGGAGATGTTTCACACTCTATTTAACTGTTCATTGCGGTTTGGACAAAAAAGGCTCAATCTGCAGAAGATGAAGTGTTAAAATACCTCGTACCCCTGCACACTGATCTGGTACTGCAACTCCCTGTTTGTTGCTCCATTCTTGTCTATTTTATTCCTCCTGTGTTGCTATTTTTCTCTTTATTATCATTTTTTAAAACTCTGCATCGTTGGGTAGGTCTCGTAAGCAAGCATTTCAAGGAGTACAACACCCGTTGTATTCGGCTCAGGTGACTAATACAATTTGATTTGATTTGGTAAAATGATTTTTTTTTTAAACAGAGAAGAGAGGTAGATCCAATCCTAATAACTTTTTGCATAATACAAAACAAGTAAGGGAGCTAAATCAAGACTGGCCTCTGTGGAATTATTAAATCACAACAAATAGATGTTTTCTTTATTTGATCAATATGAGCATTCTTAATGTCAAAGAAGCCATATCTCATCTGACCTGACCTGGATCTCCCATATAACTGAAACGCCTAATATGTCTTCTGGCGTCATTCAAATAGTTTGTTCACGTAACGTTTAAGCCAATAAGACCATAATGCTATTTGATTGTAGCTACAGCAGAAGCTGTGGCACATTACCGCAGTGGGGTCTACCCAGAGCAAAGTCTATCCTCCCTCACACTCTCTCTCTCTCTCTTGTTCTCTCTCTCTCTCTACATCTCAACATCTCGCTCTCTCTCCCTCTCTCTCTCTCTACATCTCTCTCTCTCTCTCCCTCTCTCTCTCTCTCTCTCTGGCCTTCTCTCCATCTTTCTCTTTCCATCTCTCTTTCTCTTTCTCTTTCTCTCTCTCTCTCTCTCTCTCTCTCTCTCTGACCGCCAGTTGACTCCTCACCTTCCAGAGAACACCTTCAGTAATCCCATGCCTCCTCAGTTGCCCCAGCTAGTTCACATAGCGGCGCTCACTGAAATCCACCAGTGTTTGCTCCTTCAGGAGTGATTCGGTCCCTTATCTAATCCAGGTATTTCTCTTTCTGATTTCATTGAAAGCTTGTGAACAAAGTGTTTCCACGGGAAGTGAACGCCGTCCTGTTACTTTGACTGAGTCTGTAACGTTTCACAGGCGGGAAAAAATAAATCATAAAATCTCCTAACACTCACACAGCAAGAGATCCACAAGTGTCAATGTGAAACACAGAAGTAAGCTATAGCGTATATGGCCTAAAAGGTCTACTTCGATGTGCCATTTTCTCGAAAGGACTTTCTGCACTATCGTTTCTCAGTGGTTCATGGTTAACTGTGGGTTTCTATCTTTGTCTGTCCAGGTTGCTACAGTGTGTAGACAAACGGACCAGGTGTGCACCCCCACAGCCCACTCAACACAGACTCAGTTGGGTTTGCTTGCTTTAACAAAGCTGTGTGAACTTTACCCCCACAGCGAGAGGATTGCTATTCTATACAGTCCAACATATAGGCAAAAGCAACAGTCACCGTGTGAGGGTGATGCTGTTAAAATGGTTTCTCCGATACATTTATAAATGTATGGCTACGTAGTTATGCAGTCATTTATGTTAGGCACGAAGAACTGGCTGTAATAAATATAAGTGGTGCATCTACACACCCTCTGTATTTATTTGGACGGTGAAGCTAAAATCTGTCAATTTGGGTCAAAACGCCAGCATTTTGGTTTTGAGATCAAACGTTTCATATGAGGCGACAGTACAGAATGTCACCTTAAATTTGAGGATATTTTCATATCTGTTTTGCCATTTCAAATTGAAAGCACTTTATGTATCTAGTATTCTTTGGACAGATTCACTTATAGTAGCCTTAAGTTTAGTATTTTGTCCCAGCACTCTACAAACTTGCATTTGCAGTTTGTTTTGGTTGTGTTTCAGATTATGTTTTGCCCAATAGAAACTGAATGGTGAATAATGTATTGTGTCATTTTGGAGTCACTTTTGTTGTGAAGAATAGAAGCATCCACATTAATGTAGAAGTGTTCAGAAATATCTTCTATTCTTATTTACAACAAAAGTGACTCAAAAATTATACGATACATTATTCACCATTCAGTTCCTATTGGGCAAAACATAATCGGAAACACAACAAAAGCAAACTGCAAATGCATCCAACAAGTTTGTAGATCATTGATGTAGTCATTGCGTGCTAGGAATATGGGGCCAAATACGAAACTTTTGACGGCTTTAATACACTATAAGTGAATTTGTCTAAATAGTTATGGAGAAAAAAAAGCATATTAAAATGGGGGGACTAAATACATTAAGTGCTTTAATTTCTAAACAGTTGAACAGATGTGTGTGAAAATACCCTCAAATATGATAGTGGTAGATGATGCAAGAGTATGTGTTAAGGGTTCACCTCAAGTGGCTATTATGTATCAACAGAGATAATGCATATTGTCTCAATATTCCTATATCCTCACCAATACATCAGCTGCACACAAAAGTGTGTGTGTGTGTGTGTGTGTGTGTGTGTGTGTGTGTGTGTGTGTGTGTGTGTGTGTGTGTGTGTGTGTGTGTGTGTGTGTGTGTGTGTGTGTGTGTGTGTGTGTGTGTGTGTGTGTGTGTGTGTGTGTGTTAGTTGTCCCCTGCATGTGGAGCCCTGCTGAGCCCCAGTGCTGCAGTAGAGATAGGGAATGACAGTGTGAAATGAAACACACAGAGATAGGGAAGTGGCAGACAGGCAGACAGGAGCCAGCCTCTCTGTGCGCTGGAGATTAGGCTGACTCCTACTCCACATTCTCCAGGACCAGCCCAGACCAGGCCCAGCCTGGCTCCACCGTTCCCTCCACAGTTCCCCCTAGACTGTGAGAGCCAGGCCAGAGCCATTCTCACACACACAGAGGGAGACGCACAGACAACCATATGACAATCACATCACACAGAAATCCATGTTGGGACAACCACAGCACACCACAAACAAATATCACACAGAATCAGACATGAGTAAATATGATCAGCAGACATACTGCGTGTGGTCCAGCCACACACACACACACACACACACACACACACACACACACACACACACACACACACACACACACACACACACACACACACACACACACACACACACACACACACACCCCAAAGGGACCTCCCCAGCCCTCAGATTCTGCAGATGTCTTGGTGTCTCTCCAAGTGACTGTAGCCTACTATTCTAATCTGTCCATTCATAGACAATAAATACCTTTGGAAATTCCTGAACTATCACTGGGATTATATGGAAAATGAAGATAAACCCTCAAATTCCATTCAAGTTGAAGGAATGTACCCACAAATTATAATGGCGTCACATTTGTAGATTATCAAAGTTAAAAGGCATTAATCAAAAGACAATTTCTCCCTAGTGGATACCAGAGAGAGAAACAGAACATTACTAAAAACGGACATAAATAACAAATAGGTGCTTAAGGATTGCAACGAGTGCATCTTACATTGTATTTACATAACCAGAGACTGACCGGAGACAGGGTGCAGCGCGATCCGGGCCCCCTTCACAGAGCCGCTTGGAGCAGCGTGATGAACTGCGTAATGAGGCTCGCGCGGAGCAGGCCTCACTAGGCACCTCATTCATAAGCGTTGGTATCAGCCTCTGCAGTGAGAGACGAGAATTACACAGCTCGCTAGCCCACCGGTTTGGTTGTCTGTGAAATAGTGGGATTATGACAGCCGCAGACCGAGGGAAAACATGATGGGTAATAGGTAAAGGATCAAATAACTTTGGTAGACTTTTGAGGCTTTTGGGGAGACGCCAAGGGCATGTAGGTTGACCGTTCACTATAGGGTCACAGAAACAATTATCGTTTAATACGATGTATTTGATTTCATAACCATATTCTATACTGCAGCAGAGCAGACAGCCTATGTCTCTTTCACACCATAAATAATAAAGACGATTATTTCTACCGTAGGCCTACATAGTTTATATTGTGCGTAAGTATGTAATTTCTACAACAACCCTATCTAAATTGAATAACCAATATTATCTGCGTGCCTTTTAATGGTTGTCTGATTTGGCCTGTAATGAGAATGGGCCTGCTTTTATTTAACATGTCCTCATCACATTTGATATAAATCGTAAAGGATAATAGAATAGAATAGAATAGAATAGAATAGAATAGAATAGAATAGAATAGAGATACAAATCCATTAGAGAGCTGAACGTCCCGCTGCCCACGCAAAATGACACTTGACATGATATTTATGAACTTTTTTTCGAAATGGAAAAAATAAATAAAAACGATATGATGAGTGGATTTGTTTTAATTGTTTATTCCTACAATGAGTTTCATTTATTTTATTTTATGTAATCTAACAACTTGTTGGGTAGCCATTGTTTCTCAATGTAGGCCAAACGATCCATATGTGTGTGAAAAGTAGCCGGTAGTAATTCCATCAACAATGTGAACTGTCTCATTGTTTTAGGGGTAACAAGTATCATTTATAGATGACGTGTTTTATATGGAGAAGTTAAATGGTTAATTAATATAGATATGTTGACCCACACAGGTTATTATACGTTTTATTTTATAATGAATTGGTCATTTAGAACACAGATCATTTTTAAATAGGGCTATTACCGACAGAAATATATCAAATATTTCAGTTTGTCTATCATTAGCAGTCGTAATCATTGATAAACTGCTCACGCACATTCACTGTCTTGCATGTTATAAACAATCATTTACAGTTCCTTTCTCACACATTGCAGCATGTTTTCGTTAAATGCAATGCATTGTCGAATCTGTCTCAAGAGGATCACAATTATACATAATTTGTTCAATCGTTTGAACCTCTTTGTTAGTAGGCCTACGTGTTATTTAGATAAACTCTTTCTTGGTAATTTCTGAATGATTAAAACCATTATGAAGAACATCAAAATCAGAGATACATGAGCAATTATGATTGTTTCGCCATTTGAACGAATTACCATGAATCAAAAACACCAAACACACTTCCTATTTGTATTCTACCTACGACTTTTTGGAGTCAACCTGACGTCAGGCATTCACTGAAATCTCACTAAACTGTTTTAACACTGATTGATTGGTGGCTAATTAATAAACTGGATCCGACGGTCAGAGTAACGGCCCATTCTATGATGACAGACATTCAGACGAACAAACCCATCCTTGATTGCAAAGCGACTGCAGAAAATGAACAGAGGGATTAAGTCACAGGTCGTTGGACCCTCCGCAGTGATGAAAGAAAATATATGTATTGAGTAGAAGACAGAGTCACACAGCATCCTCTGATTGTCTCTTAGCGCCCTGCGCTCCTGAGTGGCACGAGAAGTGATAATATTAATCTCATTACCCGAGACACGTCTAAGGAAAGGCCTAGTTTCGAGTTTTATTAGTTGTATTTACAGGATACACAGGCCTACATGGATGAACAGAACAGAATACACAGCTCCCAAATGGATTTGTTTCTCTTTATAATATACCCTCGATAACGATTTATATTAAATGTGATGGGAATTTAAACTAGAAACAACCACATGATTAGAATATAATATCATATCATCAATATAGGTAACTAATATTCACAAGTACCAACAATTATTTTCACAAAAAAATGTATAGAATTATGTAAATGATCAAGATATATATATATATATATATAAGCCATATAATATGGTGTTATTGCCTCGTAATTATTGTAGGGAGTGTGAAAGTATCGATATACTGTTATTATGAAGTTAATACCACTCCTACTACAACAAGACTACTAACTCTACGCATACTACTGCTCATGATAATAATAACAATACTTAATAACGTAAGCACAGCATGATAATAATGCAATTATAATAGTTCGCCTATTAATTACAGTTGTCTCATCATCAGTAATGATTGTTGCAGTGAATTACAGAACTGCTGTTGGCAGTATTTGTTCGGCTCTGTCATGAGGTATTAGTGTTAGGCCTAATAATCGTGAAAATCGTGTTTGTGAAATTATTATCGTGCACTTTTTCGTGTGGGGGTGGAGTCAATCGTTAATATAACAATGACTCAAAATGTCTATAATGAGAGTGATTAGGCTGTTGTATCATCATGCCAAGTTATTGGTCGTATCTCTTATCGCCTTGCTGTTTTTATAGAGCTCATTCTGATTTATCTTGTCATAAAACCAAGCATAACTTTCCCTTTCAGAGGAGACATTATTTTACAGCATGTGTATAAGGCTCGCTTCAAACACTAGCATTATTATATCTAAAGGCCTACACTGTTCACTGAGACATGTCGGTGTTTTATTTCGCATTTATTTTGTAGGTCTATTATTTATTAGAATGCACCATCGCGATTAATATCTATGAAAACAATAGAGTTTATGTTTGGGCTCACGAGGGGCACAGCGGGCTAAGGCACTGCATCTCAGTGCTAGAGGCGTCACTACAGACCCTGGTTCGATCCTGGGCTGTATCACAATCGGCCGTGATTGGGAGTCCCATAGGGCGGTGCACAATTGGCCCAGCGTCGTCCGGGTAAGGGGGTGGTTTGGCCGAGGTGGGCCATCATTGTAAAATAAGAAGTTGTTCTTAACTGACTTGCCTAGTTAAATATAAACAATTAAAGGGTTCTGTTAAAATCGAGGTAATTCATTTGAAAGTATATGAAGACAAAATTCACAAATCTGAAGGAGCTGTGACAATTTCTTCGATCTTTATATGTTATCTTATATTGATTCTAAAAACAACCAAGACACAGCAAATTCAGCAAAGGTGGGTCTCTTCTTCATGTTGGCTTGGTGCTCGTCCTCCATGCCCCTCTCCTCCTCCAACTCCTGAGACCTACCTTGGAGTGCATCACGTGGTCTTAGTCCGTACAAATAACTCGCAGTAGAGTTTTCCAGTAGAGAACGAATCGGAGCTCTGTTATATCAGCAATTATCAGCGACAGTAACTATCTTCAGATACTAAGAATAGGAGAGAGAGACTTGGACCATCCGGGAAGTAAGGAATTGCTTTTTCTCGTAAACTGTTATTCCCAAAGACATTTTGGACATCTTTGTGGGAGCCACAGTCACTTTCGTTGGGTCTATCTGAGTGAAGTTTGCCCACAGAGCTGCTCAAGCTGCTCCTCTGAAAAACAGACTATCACCCGACCGTCCTTATCTGGTGAGATAATACTACGAGAGCTCTTGTATGAAATTGTATTCCTCTTGTGCACACTGCAATCAAGGTTTTATGTGATTTGCGTTACGATTGATAAACATATAGCCTATGCATCACACATATGGCTCCTCTATCTATTGTGGGTTGATTAGGTCCCTATGATTTAATGACATGGTGCAAGTCGGGTGTTCCTCAGGATATCTCGGGTAGCTGATTAGTTATATCTACATGCAAAGATATGGAAGACCATTAGTGTCATTTTAATCCATTAAATGTCAATCACAATGATACAGATAATATATTACTCTTGTTATTGATCAAGTCGTTTTCTATTTTTCCTTGTATTGCTCCAGCAGTTATTTGATTGTGCGATTTACATCAATTTACTTTAGGCCTAATTCGTGATATTCTCCATAGATTGACCTAGATGATAGCAAAAGTTATTTTAAAGAGAAAGGAGAAAACAATGTACTAAACAAAATATTAAGATAAAAGATGGGTCAAAATACGCCTCAGGCTGTTCAGGCCACAGGTGCGAATTATAGACTGCTGGGTGATGTTTCTTCTTTAATTAGTGGACACAATCCCTCAATTACAGGACACATTTGTTGATTGTGGTTCTTTCCCCTTCATTCAGGAGTGGATTTGTTAATTATCCGGCGACTGGATAACGAAAAACCGCCGACGACTCGCCGAAGTGTCTTTACGTGACCCGCTTTGTCCCTGGAGTCAGTACCCATATTCTCCCAAATAGGACGAGTATACGGCGTCAGAATGTACCAAAGCCTTGCTTTGTCATCCAACCAGTCCCCATATGCACACGATGCAGGGAACTATATGCACCCTTCGGCGAGTTCCCCCGTGTACGTGCCCACTACGAGGGTGCCTGCTATGCTGCAAACCCTGCCGTACTTGCAGACATGCGAGTCCACCCATCAGTCCCATGGCCTCGGCGGGCATCATGGCTGGCCTCAGACTGGCACAGACAGTTCGTCCTTCAACCCGGGCAGCCCCCATCCGCACCCCGGGTTCTCCTACTCTCACAGCCCGCCAGTAAGCAGCAATACAGGCAGGGACACAACCTACCAAAACCCGCTTGTGCTCAGTAACGGTGGTCGGGCCGACCAGTATGGCAGCGCTTTGGTACGGTCTGTTGGAGGATCATACTCGAGTCCCTACGCCTACATGAGCCCTGAGATGGCAACCTCTTGGACACCAGGCCACTTTGAGAGCGGCATGATCAGTCTTCAGGGACGGCAAGGTTGCCTGTCTGGTAGAAGGTCCAGTTTGGGTACGTAACAGTCTTTGATAAATAAGGCGAAACGTGTGTTTGTTTGTCTAACAATTCCACTCAAACCGAAGGGAAATTGCCATATCCAATTAATGTAGGCTACTCGTATTTAAAAATGTTTTCACTTATGTATGTGGAGAATTGGTGAAGGTCACAAATGAAAAGAATATTAGCACATAATCAACAACACAAAACGAATGAATTTATACAGCAGGCCTAGTCGTCCTTTACTGGCCTATAGAAGCACTACAGGAGGCACACAAAACATATAGACCTATATTTCAATAAATCTGAATCATGTTTTTAATATTAAATGTTGTGGATAATTCACCTTGAATCTTTTCCAATATTTTTTCGATAACAGTTCTTTATTGGTTAGATCTACTTTTGCAAATGAGGCTATTCGTTTGTGTGGCTGTCAAGAGTTAAAGGGGCCCGTGCTCTGATCTCACAATTTTCAGCCTGGTTGTTTCTTCAGTTATTTATTGATGCGATTGAGAAATCCCATTCTATGTGGTAAAACTCTATGTGGTAAACTCTACCATCGATTGTACTCAGTCACTGGGATTCAATTTGCCTAAAAAAAGTAACCTTTTTGTCAGCGTTCACAATACACATTCTTTAAAAGAGAAGGTTGATAAAACCAATTAATTAAGGTGCTATTTTAATCCCCACCACCTGTCAGTTTTCTTTTGCAGTGTTTTGATTATCAGTACAGACATTCACTAGTGAAAACTGTCCAATTGTCACCTTGATCAGATCAGACGGAAAAGTGATATTTGGAAATGCGTCTGCAATACACGTTTGGCAAGTAGCCAACACGTCCTTTGAAGGTGGAACATCAAAATGCCTATTACGTTTAACTTGTTTTGAAGCAGGATCTTTACCGGTTGCATGGATATGAGGACGTCCGTTTCTTGTAGG
The DNA here is from genome assembly GCF_018296145.1 of Oncorhynchus tshawytscha. Lineage (NCBI taxonomy): Eukaryota > Metazoa > Chordata > Actinopteri > Salmoniformes > Salmonidae > Oncorhynchus > Oncorhynchus tshawytscha. The sequence goes on along the minus strand of NC_056444.1, from coordinate 57,434,005 downwards.
CATAAAGCCCATATCCAGTCATGTTCTAATATGACCTTTATTTAACAAGGCAAGTCAGTTAAGATCAAATTCTTATTTACAATCACGGCCTACACCAGCCAAAACCGGACGACGCTGGGCCAATTGTGCGCCGCTCTCCCAATCACTGCCGGTTGTGATACCGCCTGGATTCGAACCAGGGTGTCTGTCGTGAGGCCTCTAGCACTGAAATGCAAGGCCTTAGACCGCTGCCCCACTCGGGAGGGAGCCCAACTATCAAGGCACAGTATGTGTTTGATGATTATTTCGTTTCACATCAAAAACAGGAACGCATTTTCATCCTGGTGAAATTAATTTGTGGATTTTCTATTTATATTGGATTTGCTGACTTAAAGACCTATACACATTCGTAATTTAACACATATTGGTGTGTGTGTATTGTTATGTGAGTATGTATGTGTTGTGTCTGTGTCCGTGTGTGTGTGTGTGTGTGTGTGTGTGTGTGTGTGTGTGTGTGTGTGTGTGTGTGTGTGTGTGTGTGTGTGTGTGTGTGTGTGTGTGTGTGTGTGTGTGTGTGTGTGTGTGTGTGTGTGTGTGTGAGTGTGTTCGTGTGTGTGCTTAGTCATCGACACCAAGTTTGGTTTAAGTGGTGGTCAACATATTAGATATAGAGCACTTGCATATCTCATGGCACACTCACATTACGCACACATCATGAGGAAAATAAGACATTAAAAATGATACAAAAAGATATAGAAATATATTTTTAGGCCCTACGGTTTTTTCTATTGTTATTATTGTCTTCGACATTATTGTGATTGTTTTTATCTATTGACCCTCTTTCAATATGTGGACAAGGAATTCTAGCAATTAATTGTAGGAGGCCGTCGCCTGTCAGTAGCTTGATTGATATGGGGACCCCTGGATCCTTAACACTGATAAGAGCCCCATTGACATTCCACTCGTCTGAGCCCTGTGCCTCGCCAGCCGCCCTAATAGATACACCAATGACCCTGTATCCATATTGATACATTCGGACTAGATATATTTTAATCACCGAGAGGGCTTTAAATTCTACTCGAGCGAACTAAGCCGGGACATTTATCACGCGCTGACGCGTTCTGTTCACGATATGGATTTACACATCAAAGATGTCTAAACTTATGGCTTTCATGTCTGGATTTTTTTGTCTTCCATTTTATTTGTTTATTATAGCCTATCCTTTAAATTTAACGAAAACATACAACAATTGCCCAAAAAAAAAACGTTTTTTTCCTCCCCAATATCCAAATAGGCACACACATAGCACTTGCAAACGACAATAAATTGTATTCCTCTCATTTTACAAATGATCCACATTTAACGAATTATGCAATTAAACTAAAGATGATCAAGGGTATTTCCATAACCAGTTCCAGCCATGTACATGTTTTGCTCAAGTGTGATCATGCATTAAAACCAGCGCAACACCACATACAAAAAATATTACAACTCTAAATGTTGTCTTCATCAAATTACAGACATGTTGGAGGAGTTCCCGGGAGAGGGTCGTGAGTGTGTAAACTGCGGCTCCATCTCCACTCCTTTGTGGCGACGAGACGGTACCGGGCACTACCTGTGCAATGCCTGTGGCCTGTACCACAAGATGAACGGAATCAACAGGCCACTCATCAAACCACAGAAACGTCTGGTAAGCACCATAAAAGTGTATATAACTTGTCCTAGATGTACCTTATTAAGTAGGCCCATTATTATGCCTACATATACAAAAGTATGTGGACACCTGTTCTTCAAACATCTCATTCCAAAATCATGGGCATTAATATGTTGTTGGTCCCCCCTAGCTGCTTTAACAGCCTCCTCTCTTCTGGGAAGGCTTTCTCCTAGATGTTCGAAAATTGCTGCTGGGCCTCGCTTCCATTCAGCCACAAGAGCATTAGTGAGTTCGGACACTGATTTTGGGCGATAAGGCCTGGCTCACAGTCGGCGTTCCAATTCATCCCAAATGTGTTCCTTGGGGTTGAGGTCAGGGCTCTGTGCAGGCCAGTTAAGTTCTTCCACACCGATCTCGAGAAACCATTTCTCTATGGACCTCGCTTTGTGCACAGGGACATTGTCATGTTGAAACAGGAAAAGGCAATCTACAAACTGTTGCCACAAAGTTGGAAGCACAGAATCATCTAGAATGACAATGTATGATGTGAAGTTAAGATTTCCCTTCATTGGAACTAAGGGGCCTAGCCCTTAGTTCCTCCACCAAACACAGATTTGTCCGTTGGACTGCCAGATGGTGAAGCGTGGTTCATCACTCCAGAGAATGCTTTTCCACTGCCCCAGAGTCCAATGGTGGCAAGCTTTACACCACTCCAGCCACGCTTGGCATTGCGCATGGTGATCTTAGGCTTGTGTGCAGCTGCTCGGCCATGGAAACCCATTTCATGAAGCTCCCGATGAACAGTTCTTATGCTGACGTTGCTTCCAGAGGCAGGTCGGTTGCAACCGAGGACAGACGATTTTACAAGCTAAGAGCTTTAGCTGTGAGCTTGTGTGGCCTACCACTTCACGGCTGGGCCGTTGTTGCTCCTAGATGTTTCCATTTTACAATAACAGTACTTACAGGTAACCGGGGCAGCTCTAGCAGGGCAGAAATTTGATGATCTTACTTACTGGAAAGGTAACATTTTATGACGGTGCCACATTGAAAGTCACTGAGCTCTTCAATAAGGCCATTGTACTGCCAATGTTTGTCTATGGAGATTGCATGGGTGTGGCTGAAATAGCTGAAATAGCCAAATTCACTATGTTGAAGTGGTGTCCACATACTTTTTGAACTTTTAAATGAGTCAATGAGCTTTTCAAATTGAGTTTTAAGAATGTTAAGGACTAAATGTATTGATTGATTAGGTGGGATTTGAGAAGAAAAAAAGTCATATGCAGATATTAGGTTTTTCTAGGTCAAAGCAGTTAACACAGGAATTGGTGGTCAGATGGAGGTGGAAAAAGAATGGAACATCGTGGGTCAGTGATTGTCTGAAGAAGGTCAGTGTAGTAGAGTGAGAGAAAGAGGCCTTCACTCCTGTCTTTTTCCCAGGCAGGAACCAGCCTCTCAGAGCAGCTGCTGTGAATTACCCCAGCTCTGCTCTGCCTTTGCTTGTTCTGTTTTTATTTGTCCTTCAGTGACCTTGCCCTTGGGTTGTCTGTTTTTAGCCACATCTGTACGAGGCAAGAGAACAGCGTGACTTAACAACCATGTTTCTGCTGAAAAATCTCACTTGTGTCCAATAACAAGCTGATAGAGAGGCAGGTTCAGCCAGGAGTGCTTAGTGCTTAGCCCAGCACTATGTGAAACATTTCTCATGTGAAGTCCTTATCAGTACATTGACTGTTTTGTTTCTCCTTGGATACTATGGCGGAATCTTGTGCACAATACACAAAAGGATGTCACTTATAGTAAAGGGATACTTCACCCAAATTAAAATTTTACACAAAGTATAACAGAGTCAGTAACACAATATATGTATATATTCTTTGGGGGGGGGGGCTGAATTATCCCTTTAAGGTGCTAATTCTCTAGACCTGTCATACAATCCATCTTTAACTGGTCTTGTCCTTGGTCCAGTTCTCTCTCAGAAGAATGTCAGAAGAATTCTTTGAGTTGTCTGATTGGTTCTAGTTGGTTATCGGTTATTGATCGGTTATTGATTGGCTATTGACGCCTTGTCTTTACTTCTCCATCTATAGCAGACCACATCTCGCCGGGCCGGCCTGTGCTGCACTAACTGCCTCACCAGCACGACTACGCTGTGGCGTCGCAACGCAGAGGGAGAGCCTGTCTGCAACGCCTGTGGCCTGTACATGAAACTACATGGAGTAGGTCACACACACACACACACACACACACACACACACACACACACACACACACACACACACACACACACACACACACACACACACACACACACACACACACACACACACACACACACACACACACACACACACCTTTCCCATGGACCCTACAATACTCATATCATCTAATGTACACAACGTTTGCCCTGGTGGGATCCTATGTAAAATCCTGCTGTAAGAATTAGCCCCTATTAGCCTGGCAGTGCAGTGTGGGCTGTGTATTATTCATGTTGTGTAAAAGCTTTCCAAGGTCATCATGGATGTTGTTATCAAAAGCGAGAGGTGGGAGGAAGAAGTCATTGTGTGTGTTTTCAAGGCAAACTGGCCTTTGTTACAACTAGGATCTAAATTATTATTGACCTCTCCTCCTCTTAGGTCCCCAGACCACTGGCCATGAAGAAGGAAAGCATTCAGACCAGGAAACGGAAACCTAAGATGCCCAAGTCCAAACCCTCATCAGGTAAGAATTGGGAATGGAAAGAAAGACATAGAGAGAATGTTTGAATTGTATTCAGGATGATGATGCCCTGTACCTGTCAATCACCCATATATCTGCCTGTCTTCTTCAGGAGGGTTGTCAGCCTCAGGCACCAACTCACCGTCCTCCTTGTCTGTCTCGGAACATGCATCTACGATAAAGAGTGAACCCAACATGGCCCCCTCACCCTACGCTGGACAGACCGTAGCCTCTGTGTCTCAGGTAAGGCTTCTCACTCCTGGGTTCCCTATACAGGGGATGATGTGACTTTTTCCCTCTAGGTATTATGCAGAGAAAACACTTATTAGATTTGGGAGTGTGAAACACTTTGTAGGGCCAGGCTGGAAGAACTACCCCCCATAGTAGGAGGCTATGCAAGGCCATGTATTTTGTCCTGCACCCACTCTCCCTGTCCTGTAGCTCTGTGATTAGCCTTTGACTCAGTATTCTGCTCGACGTTGGAGCTGCCACTGTCATGCTATTTACTATTGTGAGAGAACGTTTACCACTACAGCCACTTTATAGTCGAGCAAATTTCAGCCCATGAGTTCCTACTGAAGACCTTATCATTGTGGTCGGTCATTTAAATGTCCCATTCTATTCTTTGAAGGCTTCATCACATCTGGACAGTTCAGGACATGTCAACATCAAATACGAGAACTACCCCTTTACGCCCACGTCCGTCGCCCCACAGAACTCCTGGTGTGCTCTGTCTCAGGCATGAGCTTGACCGCAGCTCACCGTGTCCTGATTCTGGAACCAGCTCAGCTCGCCGTGTCCTGATTCTGGAAGCAGCTCAGCTCACCGTGTCCTGATTCTGGAACCAGCTCAGCTCACCGTGTCCTGATTCTGGAACCAGCTCAGCTCACCGTGTCCTGATTCTGGAACCAGCTCAGCTCGCCGTGTCCTGATTCTGGAACCAGCTCAGCTCACCGTGTCCTGAACCAGCTCAGCTCACCATGTCCTGATTCTGGAACCAGCTCAGCTCACCGTGTCCTGAACCAGCTCAGCTCACTATGTCCTAATTCTGGAACCAGCTCAGCTCACCCTGTCCTGATTCTGGAACCAGCTCAGCTCACTGTGGATAATATAGACTTGTGACACGAACTACCTATTATAGACTTACTCTCTTTCCCATGTGGCTGGAGGGAAGAAAAACCAGAAGGAAGCGACGGCAATCAAGTGGAATGTATAGAAATAACTTTTTTTAACTGGCGACTATCAACACTATTTCTAGTTGTAGTTTTTGTTGTGGTTGTCTTTGTCGTTGGTGTCATTATTGATATTTTTCTAATACCACCACCACCATCACAGTTTCACGTGGTATTTCAGTCAATAACCAGAAACAGTTCAACAAGTTATCACGGAGTGTTATTCACACATCCAGAAGGACAAAACACGCAAGTGTTTTATTACCTCTGAACATGTTTCATTACTAGCGTGTCGATGATTAACTTCTATATACATTATTTATGTTAAAGATAAGAAGAGTCATGAAACTCCAAAGCCAACATGTCATATCCCAGAAGTCCATTCCCTTCTAAGAATGCCTTGTGTGTTCAAGGTATGAAATCTAAAATAGAAAGTATACATTTACATTGACACAGATACTGTATATACTGTATATGTTATCAGATATGTTGAAAGTGCATAAATACTTTTTTATTTTAGATGTCATAATTGCATACTTGAATTCGTTTTCATTTTTTTCCAAGACCCCTGTTCTATTAGTTCAGCTTTTGACAATGTATTGTCTGATCATTTAAAGTGCAATGACTTAATTTAAAATAAAATAAATGAAGACAAAGAAAAAAAACTTTTATTTTAATTCTTTTGAAATACGTTAATCTAATTTTATTTGCTGTGTTTTTGTTGAAATATAAGGGAATTTTATTGTTACTTTATAACCTAAAATTGTTTAGAAACTTGAGTCTACTTTAGTTGTATAACCAAGTCTGATAGTCTCGTTGGTTTTGCAATGCTCTTTGAAATCTGTTTAGTTTAAATAAACCAATAAATTAATTGTCCCTTGATTTTATGCAGTAACTTTAAAACAATTGTAAAATAATCCATTTTTATTTTATTGTTTACCTTTGAATAATTATTTTGTGCATGACCTGCCATCATCCTAAGTTATATACAGTAGATGACTTAAAAAAAACATTTTTACTTGTCTCTGATGTGGACTGCAGGGTTATTTCCACAACCGCTGACATCCTGTGTAATATTTATAGTCAAAACAATTGTTTGATGCCAAACTACAGATCCAAGCTACATTACAGTAGGCTGTAAAACATTTTTTTGTCTGTTTATTCAATATTTCAATTGATATTTGGTTTCAAACGAATGTTCTCGGGTGGGTTCTTTCGGTGTATTAGAGTTCTTTGTTATTGTATCCTTCTCAGTAGTCTAGGTGTATTTGGAAACTAGGGAGTATCTGTCCTGTCCGGTTATATGGTTGTCGTTGAACATGTGTGTTTGTGTGTATGTGTGTTTCTGTCTGTCTGTGTCTGTGTGAGGAGGGCGTGTGCTCCTCTTGCTCAAGCCAGTGTTGTCGACCAAAGGTTGGGTTCCAACTGTGCTTTATGGCCCCTGGGGATTATGCCTGGCTGGCACGCGTTGGCCCCGGCACTTGGGAATAGTGGTGCGACAGCGACAAACCATAAGCTTTACTGCCTCGTGGCGACACAGAGGCAGAGGTGCCGCCACTACCCTCCTTTTATGACTATTTGCCAATTTGTTTCTGTACTCTTATCTTCTGTGGGGGTAGTTGCTGCATGAGAGAGTAACGTGCTGTATGATGAATGGGTTAGGTCATTAGGCTCTTACACTCAATAGCTCACTCTTGCAGAAGCATGACGGGCTATGGTTGAGCATTTCAGAGCATTTTGGGTTATGAACCTCAGGACAAAGAAGGACGGTCACATAAAGAAACACCATCATCCTTCCACCTCACCGTGTTTGTCTTGAAGCGGATTTTCTTTCTGATCACATGGATATTGTGAATTATAAGTACAATTGTATGCAGGTAATCAACAGCCCCCCTCCCAGCTTCAAACACTAACCCTGTTGTGTTTGCATTACCCCACCCCCTTGAAAGGGTCAGTTCTAAGTGCTACATAGTGCTTAATAGACAGGTCCACACAGGGGAGCGGGGTCAATCAGGACCCTAGGAGCCTGAGCCGCATTTACATTCAATAGCCAGTGAGTTAGTGTGGTCATTGGCAGTGTAAAATATTTGATTGGGACTTCCGGAGAGCCCAGTGGTTATTTCTCACAGCCACTTGCTCCTCTAGGTATTATGCAGAGAAAACACTTATTAGAATTGGGAGTGTGAAACACTTTGTAGGGCCAGGCTGGAAGAACTACCCCCCATAGTAGGAGGCTATGCAAGGCCATGTATTTTGTCCTGCACCCACTCTCCCTGTCCTGTAGCTCTGTGATTAGCCTTTGACTCAGTATTCTGCTCGACGTTGGAGCTGCCACTGTCATGCCATTTACTATTGTGAGAGAACGTTTACCACTACAGCTGAAGTGTCAAGGCCATGATTGGTCCTTTTGTTAGATTGTACTCTTTAGTTTCTGTAGTTGCTCTACTACAATGTCTTCGATCCATCCTTCTGGGAAATGTATGTGTGTGTGATTCCAGTCCCAGGAGAGATGTTATCCCCCTGCAGGTCTGTAGCGATCTGTCTTCTGTGATGGAATTAGAATGGCTCACTTGGGGGTCTGACAGATAGACCAAACAGGGGAATGGCACATAGAGCAGCGATAGTGGGAGTGACTGAGGCTGAGGTCCATGGTGAGAGATGGCTTTTCCTCTTGGCCAGGCAGCAGTAACACAAGTCTTTCCCAGGGTCGCGCACCCCGGCCACTCCATTCAATTATTCCTCCGTCCATGGCGGAAAACAGGATATTGTCTTTAAACTCACCAGTTATCCTAAGGATTGGTGTGCATGTGGTTGTGAGTGTAGCGGGATGGCGGGAGTAGGGAGGGTAACACAGGCATTTACTTAGGTTAAATTCAGCTCTTAAATCAAAACTTCCACGCGTTGTCTCCACAGTGATTCCCCAAAGGCCTCACTCATCGCTCTGCGTGACAGGGTGCTTAACTTGAGGAACGCAGACGTGTGTGCTTTGGTGTGTGTGTGTGCGTGTGCGCACGTGCCTGCATAAGTGCGTGAGCGTGTGTGTGTTTGCATGGGTTTTGTTTTCTCAGGGCCGGCCAATGGATGATGTTTTTCCACTATGGCGTGTGAATGTCTTTTGCATGGTATAATCACTGCAGTGTCCTTTCTCCGTCCATCCTAGTGCAGGATTCCAGGAATCACTTCACAGTTTCCTCAGTCAGGGCAGAAGAGATAAACCCTGAACTTATGTTCCCTCTAAACACCAAAAGGGGTTATGTCGCTCACAGTCCTACTTTAGTTGGCAAAGGCCAATGAATGACACAATGAGTTACCTAATGGCCCAATACTGTTTCAGAATAGTCCTAAACACTGACAGTTGGAGACATTTAGGGTCGTGTTCTGCAAAGGCCACAGTTCCAAGAAAAAAACTGTTACTGCAACCTAATTGTACCTTGACAAATGCTTTAGTGGAAAGACATCATCAACCCACACTGATCATAATGCGTAAAGATATGAGTTCTGTCCCAGATGGAAGTGAGTTAATAAAATTGAGTTGGTAGAAGTTTATATTCATTTTATCTTTATTTAACTAGGCAAGTTAGTTAAGAATAAATTCATATTTACAAGACAGCTTACCCCAGCCAAACCCTAGCCCAGACAATACTGAGCCAATTGTGCACTGCCCTATGGGACTCCCAATCATGGCCGGTTGTAATACAGCCTGAAATCTAACCAGGGTCTGTAGTGACGCCTCTAGCACTGAGATGCAGGGCCTTAGACCGCTGCGCCACTCGGGAGCCCCAAATGTGATTTGGTAGAAGTTGATAGAAGGGACTTGGTAGAAGTTGATAGAAGTGAGTTGGTAGAAGTTGATAGAAATGAGTTGTTAGTAGATGATAGAAGTGAGTTGGTAGTAGTTGATAGAAGTGAAGTTGGTAGCAGTTGGTAGTAGTTGATAGAAGTGAGTTGGTAGTAGTTGATAGAAGTGAGTTGGTAGCAGTTGGTAGTAGTTGTTGAAGTGAGTTGGTAGTAGTTGATAGAAGTGAGTTGGTAGCAGTTGGTATTAGTTGTTGAAGTGAGTTGGTAGTAGCTGGTAGTAGTTGTTGAAGTGAGTTGGTAGTAGATGGTAGTAGTTGTTGAAGTGAGTTGATAGTAGTTGGTAGTAGTTGTTGAAGTGAGTTGGTAGTAGATGGTAGTAGTTGTTGAAGTGAGTTGATAGTAGTTGGTAGTAGTTGTTGAAGTGAGTTGGTAGTAGATGGTAGTAGTTGTTGAAGTGAGTTGGAAGTAGATGATAGAAGTGAGTTGGTAGAAGTTGGTAGTAGTTGTTGAAGTGAGTTGGTAGTAGTTGATAGAAGTGAGTTGATAGTAGTTGATAGAAGTGAGTTGGTAGTAGTTGATAGAAATTAGTTGGTAGTAGTTGAGGTTTTAATTTTAAAAATTTTTTTTCACCTTTATTTAACCAGGTAGGTCAGTTGAGAACAAGTTCTCATTTACAATTGCAACCTGATCAAGATAAAGCAAAACAGTGTGACACATACAACAGCACAGAGTTACACATGAAATAAACAAACATACAATCAATAACACAATAGAAAAGTCTATATACAGTGTGTGCAAATGACGTAAGATTAGGGAAGTAAGGCAATAAATAGTCCTTAGTGGCGAAGTAGTTACAATTGAGCAATTAAACACTGGAGTGATAGATGTGTAGAAGATGAATGTGCAAGTAAAGATACTCGGGTGCAAAGGAGCAACAAAACAAAACAATATGGGGATGAGGTAGTTGGATGGGCTATTTACAGATGGGCTATGCACAGGTGCAATGATCTGTAAGCTGCTCTGACAGCTGATGCTTAAAGTTAGTGAGGGAGATATGAGTCTCCAGCTTCAGTGAATTTTATAATTCGTTCCAGTCATTGGCAGCAGGAGAACTGTAAGGAAAGGCGACCAAAGTAGGAATTGGCTTTGGGGGTGACCAGTGAAATATACCTGCTGGAGCGTATGCTACGGTGGTTGCTGCTATGGTGACCAGTGAGCTGAGACAAGGCATAGTTTTACCTAGCAAAGACTTGCAGATGACTTGGAGCCAGCGGGTTTGGTTACAAATATGAAGCGAGTGCCAGCCAACGAGAACATACAGGTCACAGTGGTGGGTAGTATATGGGGATTTGGTGACAAAACGGATGGCACTGTGATAGACTGCATCCAATTTGCTGAGAAGAGGGTTGGAGGCTATTTTGTAAATGACATCGCCGAAGTCAAGGATCGGTAGGATAGTCAGTTTTATGAGGGTATGTTTGGCAGCATGAGTGAAGGATGCTTTGTTGCGAAATAGGAAGCCGATTCTAGATTTCATTTTGGATTGGAGATGCTTAATGTGAGTCTGGAAGGAGAGTGTACAGTCTTTTAATTCAGAACCGTCCAGAGTAGTGATGCTAGACAGGCGGGCAGGTGTGGGCAGCAATCGGTTGAAGAACATTCATTTAGTTTTATTTGCATTTAAGAGCAGTTGGAGGCCACGGAAGGAGAGTTGTATGGCATTGAAGCTCGTCTGGAGGTTAGTTAACACAGTGTCCAAAAAAGGGCCAGAAGTATACAGAATGGTGTCGTCTGCGTAGAGGTGGATCAGAGAATCACCAGCAGCAAGAGTGACATCATTGATGCAAACAGAGAAAAGAGTCGGCCCGAGAACTGAACCCTGTGGCACCCTCATAGAGACTGCCAGAGGTCCGGACAACAGGCCCTCCGATTTGACACACTGAACTCTGTCTGAGAAGTAGTTGGTGAACCAAGCGAGGCAGTCATTTCAGAAACTAAGGCTGTTGAGAAGGTAGCGGAGAAGGTACGGTGGGATTCGAAATGGTCGGTGATCTGTTTGTAAACTTGGCTTTTGAAGACCTTAGAAAGGCAGGGTATGATAGATATAGGTCTGTAACAGTTTGGGTCTACTGTCTCCCCCTTTGAAGAGGGGGATGACCGCGGCAGCTTTCCAATCTTTGGAGATCTCAGACGATACGAAAGAGAGGTTGAACAGGCTAGTAATAGGGGTTGCAACAGTTGCGGAGGATAATTTTAGAAAGAGAGGGTACAGATTGTCTAGCCCAGCTGATTTGTAGGGGTCCAGATTTTGCAGCTCTTTCAGAACATCAGCTGTCTGGAATTGGGTGAAGGAGAAATGGGGAGGCATGGGCAAGTTGCTGGGGTGGGTGCAGAGCTGTTGACCGGGTAGGGGTAGCCAGGTGGAAAGCATGGCCAACCGCAGAAAAATGCCTGTTGAAATATTCAAATGTCATGGATTTATCAGTGGTGACAGTGTTTCCTAGCCTCAGTGCAGTGGGCAGCTAGGAGGAGGTGCTCTTATTCTCCATGGACTTTATGTGTCTCAGACCTTTTTGGAGTTTGTGCTACAGGATGCAAATTTCTGTTTGAAAAAGCTAGCCTTTGCTTTCCTAACTGCCTGTGTATATTGGTTCCTATCTTCCATGAAAAGTTGCATATCGTGGGGGCTATTCGATGCTAATGCAGAATGCCATAGGATGTTTTTGTGCTGGTCAAGGGCAGTCAGGTCTGGAGTGAACCAAGGGCTATATCTGTTCCTGGTTCTAAATTTTTTGAATGCAGCATGCTTATTTAAGATGGTGAGGAAAGCACTTTTAAAGAATAACCAGGCATCCTCTACTGACAGAATGAGGCCAATATCCTTCCAGGATACCTGGGCCAGGTCGATTAGAAAGACCTGCTCGCTGAAGCGTTTTTGGGAGCATTTGACAGTGATGAGGGGTGGTCGTTTGACCGCAGACCCATTACGGATGCAGGCAATGAGGCAGTGATCGCTGAGATCCTGGTTGAAGACAGCAGAGGTGTATTTAGAGGGCAGGTTGGTCAGGATGATATCTATGAGGGTGCCAGTGTTTACGGATTTGGGGTCGTACCTGGTAGGTTCATTGATCATTTTTGTGAGATTGAGGGCATCTAGCTTAGATTGTAGGAAGCCCAGGGTGTTAAGCATGTCCCAGTTTAGGCACCTAACAGTACGAGCTCTTGTTATGACTTCTATGAATGGTGAGTGGAGGAGTCAAGCGCAGAGAGCAGGTAATTCCGTACGTGGATCTTTTATTCCAAAGACAGCGGAGACACGGACATGCAAAACACAAGGGCGCATGAAACAACCCGTTCAAAATACACAGGACTAAAACTGTCCGGAAAAATAGAGATCACACTAATACCCCAACACCAATAAACAGAGAACAAGCCTGCACAATACCCAGCGGGCCTAGTGCCCTTAAATAGCCTACAAACAAAACTAACTCAAAACAGGTGTAACCAATTAGACCCAATTAACAGAAACAAAAGGAAAGGGAATAGGCCAGCTAATAGGCCGGCGACGACGACCGCCAAGCACCGCCCGAACAGGAAGAGGCACCATCTTCGGTGGGATTCGTGACAGCTCTGAAGATAGATGGGGGGCAATCAATTCACATATGGTGTCCAGGGCACAGCTGGGGGCTGAAGGTCGTCTATAACAAGCGGCAACGGTGAGAGACTTGTTTCTGGAAAGGTGGATTTTTAAAAGTAGAAGCTCGAATAGTTTGGGCACAGACCTGGATAGTATGACAGAACTCTGCAGGCTATCTCTGCAGTAGATTGCAACTCTGCCCCCTTTGGCAGTTCTATCTTGTCGGAAAATGTTATAGTTAAGGATGGAAATTACAGTATTTTTGGTGGCCTTCTTAAGCTAGGATTCAGACACGGCTAGGACATCCAGGCAAGGACATTCACTGTGCTAAAGCAGTGAATAAAACAAACTTAGGGAGGAGGCTTCTAATGTTAACATGCATGAAACTAAGGCTTTTACGGTTACGAAAGTCAACAAATGAGAGCACCTGGGGAATGGGAGTGGAGCTAGGCGCTGCAGGTTCTGGATTAACCTCTACATCACCATAGGAACAGAAGAGGAGTAGGATAAGGGTGTGGCTAAAGGCTATAATAACTGGTCGTCTAGTGCATTCAGAACAGAGAGTAAAAGGAGCAGGTTTCTGGAACCGGGCGAAAAGATTCAAAGCATAATGTACAGACAAGGGTATGGTTGGATTTGAATACAGTGGAGTTAAACCTAGGCATTGAGTGACGATGAGAGAGGTTTTGTCTCTAGAGGCACCATTTAGACCAGGTGAGGTCACCGTATGTGTGGGGGGTGGAAAAAAGTGCTAGCTAAGGCATATTGAGCAGGGTTGGAGGCTCTGCAGTGAAATAAGACAATAATCAGTAACCAAAACAGCAATGGCCAAGGCATATTGACTTTGGGAGAGGCATGCGTAGCCGAGTGATCATAGGGTCCAATGAGTAGCTAGGCGAGCTGGAGACACATTGATTCAGACATCTAGTGGGCCGGGGCTAGCAGGCTAGAAGAAGGGCCTTAGGGAAGAGACTGTTGAAGCCCCCTCGGGCGGTTATGTCGGCAGACCAGTCGTGATGGATCGGCAGGGCTCCGTGTAGGCAGTAAAAGGGTCCATGCCAATTAGAAAAATAGGTATTGTAGCCCAAGAAATTGGCTGATGGACCTCTTCAGCTAGCCGGGAGGCTAACTGGTGCTTGCTTTGGGACAGATGTTAGCCAGGAGTAGCCACTCGGATAGCAACTAGCTAGCTGCGATGATCCGGTGTAAAGGTTCAGAGCTTGCGGTAGGAGTCCGGAGATTTCGAGATGTGGTAGGAAAAAAAAACAGTCCGACATGCTCTAGACAGCTAGCGGGCCATGGCTAGCAGGCTAGCAGATGGGCCTTCAGCGGACGTCGCAATGGAGGAGCTTGTTGAAACCCCCTTGGATTACGTCGGTAGACCAGTCGTGATGGATCGGTGGGGCTCCGTGTCGGCAGTAAAAGGGGTCCCGGCCATTTGGCAAAATAGGTATTGTAGCCCAAGAAGTGGCTGATTGACCTCTTCAGCTAGCCGGGAGATGGGCTTAGCACGAGGCTAGCTGGAGGCTAACTGGTGCTTGCTTTGGGACAGAGACGTTAGCCAGGAGTAGCCACTCGGATAGCAGCTAGCTAGCTGCGATGATCCAGGTGAAAAAGGTTCAGAGCTTGCAGTAGGAATCCGAAGATGTGGAGATGTGGCAGGGAAAAAGCAGTCCGATATGCTCTGGGTTGAATCGAGCTGTGCAGACTGGCAGGACTTGACCGGGCTGAGGTTAGCTGATGACGGCTAGCAGTGGCTAACTGACTACTAGCTAGCTTCTGTTAGGGCTTTCCTGTTCTAAAGTATAGGAAATAGCAGATCCATACCACATTGGGTGAGGCGGGTTGCAGGAGACTATGTTGATATTGAGGTAAAAAATATAAAAAATATATTTGAAATATATACGAAGAAAATAATATATATACATGGGACATGACAAGACAAAGACGTCTGACTGCTACGCCATCTTCGACTACAGAAATGTGTTGATAGAAGTGTGTTGGTGCTCATGTTGGATGGAGCTGGTAAGGGACAGTGGTCCAGAGAGGTGGGTGGGGGAGCATTACCAGCACCAGGAGGGCCTCTTCTAGCCAGTGGTACCTTCAGGAGCCAGCAGGGCTAAGTGTCCTGCATACCATTACACTGTAAACACATGTTATTGAGTCATTAGATTATACAACCCCCTGTTAGCAGTGGCACATGGGTGAGGGAAACACCGGGGATGCCAGACCAAGACAAAGACACTGTTACTAAGGAGAGGGAGGGATAGAGAGATACAGATGTAGAATCTTAATTTGAGCCAGTTTTCTACAGCAGGAAAATAATCCCACAGTAGCAGGAAATGTGCATTATTATGTGGATTATAATTCATGGACATTTTTTAAACCTCAAGGACACTAAATGTTTAGAATTTCCTGCATTGCAACTGCAACAGGCTGATCAAATTTAGATCCTACGTCTGTGTGGAGAGAGGGATTGAGAAAGGTACTTTCTGAGGCAGTTCATTGTAATACAATGAACACATTAGTCTTTCATGTGCATGTTTTGAGTTGGAAGATAAAAGAACTAAGCCTTTACTTGTGACTCCCTACAAGAACCCAAACTAAACTAAGCATTCACTAGAGGTCACAATTAAAATACAGAACCAGCCTGCCACTCGATCACAGAGATTCCTTTTGGTAGAATAGTTGAAAACATTCCCTAGACATGGCCTTTTCTTCACTGTCAGTGCTCTCAGTAGGGCCCCAACACTGTAGCTTCCCTGCCCTTCCCTGCCTTCCGCAAACCCCCCCACTACAAAAAAAAAACACAGACACAGTCATGTTTGTGTTAGCAGCTCTGGGGGCTCTCATCTCCTTGTGCCTTCCATTATATTGTGATGAACTATTCTATTCCCTGATGTGCTCCCCTCCACACCTCAGGCCACACGGTTGCATGGACATATCTTTCTCTGAACAAAAACACAACGGCAGATTTCTGGCCAAGTTACTACTGTAGAATACAAGAGGATTGATAGTTGGATATTATATCTCATGAGTATGGATGCACTGTGTTTGCTTGAGAGAGTGGTACTGTACTTTTCATTCAGACAATTGATTGACGTATTTCTACAGTATATCTAATTTCCCAACGTCTCTGTCTTTCTGTCCTCCTGCTAACTTAGCCTTCACAGTAAGCCGATGTTTGCTTAGTTGTGTCTATTGTTCATTAGTTAGTGTTTGTTCAGTCCCCAGTGAGACATATAAAGAGAGGTGCTGGGGCGCTGCACGCTCCGACTGAAACAACACACTGCTGTGCCTTCAAGAACACGACCTCGCCTTGCTAAAGGTCAAGGAACGTGCGGGACAAGGGTCGTAATACAACAAGGGCCCCATAAACCAAAGTGCATCTCCCCAAGGGGGTAATAACTGCATGCAAGACAAACACACGCGCGCGCACACACACACACACACACACACACACACACACACACACACACACACACACACACACACACACACACACACACACACACACACACACACACACACACACACACACACACTCCCAGGCAGGTGCTCAGTACTTGGACATATACACTCCACTAAGTCTGATACTTCAGTTGGAATTTATAGTGTTGATGTTAAAATGGTTATGTGGTTATACTATGGTTACAATATGGACTATGCACACAATGATCCACGTCATAGTCCATTACATTTATAATGGTCAATAGCTGTGGAATTTTGACAGGTCCCTATCACAGGTCACTGTAGATGACCCCTGGGCTGGGGTCACGGGAGTGTCTGATGCGACACCTTCTCTGTCCTTCCACAGAGGTGAGATTTTATCTGCTTGACCGTGCTACCTCTCTCAGCCCCTTCAACAGCCCATAGAAAATACGGCTATCTGTTGAGTCAACACTACTCACCCTGGACAGCAATACTGTATCGATCCAACAGCAGAGAGAGAGAGAGAGAGAGAAAGAGAGAGAAAGCAAGGGAGAGAGAGAGAGAGAGAGCGAGAGAGAGGGAGAGAGAGAGGGAGTGAGCAAGAGAGAGAGAGAGGAGAGAGAGAGAGAAGGGAGTGAGCAAAGAGAGAGAGAGAGAGAGAGAGAGAGAGATAGTAAGGGAGTGAGCAAGAGAGAGAGAGAGGAGAGAGAGAGAGAGAGAGAGAGAGAGAGAGAGAGAGTAAGGGAGTGAGAGAGAGAGAGAGAGAGAGAGAGCGAGAGAGTAAGGGACTGAGAGAGAGGAGAGAGAGAGAGAGAGAGAGAGAGAGAGAGCATGTCCACACATTTCCTTCCAAATAAATAATGTACTCTGTTGATATTATTAGCAATTCTGGTCCATTCACAGAGCTATTTTCTCCTTTTTTAAAACAAAAAAACCTCCAAACAACCGGTCGTGCAGAGAAACCCCTAAAATAAGACAGAAAACGACGCTGTGATGGATGACAAGGAGACATCTGAGAACGATGACTTCCGCCACCGCTGGTTTGATAGTTTCCTTGAGAGAAAAAGCACAGGAAAGAGAGTAAAAACAGGACAAAAGTTCCCTCGAGGTGCAAACAATAAAGGCATCCCCCCCATCATTCCCCTGCGCTAGCTATCCCTATATGTCCTAACCATGTCCCCACACACACTATGTCACACTGGATTTATGGGCCCTGAGAGACATTTGGCTCACACCTTGGTCCAAAGTACAGTTAAAACAGTTTAACACCAGCACCCATAGATAGCTTAGTGGCTGAGCGCTCACCGTGTGTATATTATAGACAGAGATTATATTTATTGTGAGCTGGCACGGCATGCTCGGTGGGAAATGCTCCTGGAGTGCTTGAGAGAGAGATTCATGTTAGCACTTTGGATTCTCACACTGCTTTCTTAGGTGAATGGGAATTAGGGAAAAATGTATAGAATTATCTTTATTGTGACCTCTGGATCTCTCTGCATCTGATTTGCTTATGTTCAAACCTCAACACTGTTTACAACTTCTGAAAAGGGCACCTTACCTCCAGGAGCTCCAGGGGAAAGTGATTGGTTGGACGTACCGAGCATTAATCAGCCACTGATGTAAAGATATTTGGATTTGTTAGGAGGCGCCCAACTCACCATCCATCACATGTTTCCATGTCCCCCGTTGCCATGGCAGCACTCTGTGTGTGTCGGTGAGAGTGGATGGATGGGGGCTATCAGTGTTGTTCATGTAGAAGTGTGTGTGTGTGTGTGTGTGCGTGCGTGCGTGCGTGCGTGTCTGTGTGTGTGTGTGTCATTAGAGTTTGTTGGAGAGGAGACTCCGTCTCCACGGATTCCAGAAACCAGGGGTCAAGTCCAGGCTTACTCAACCCCCGCAAGCCCCCTCCCTCTCCATCAAGCTCAGTGGAGGGACAGAAAGACAGACAGGGAGAGAGAGGGGATAGCAGATGGGGATGGGGAGGGGGAGAGACGGCCGAGAGTGAGAGAGAGGAAGCGACCTAAAAGGAAGCAATTTCCAAACCTTCTATAACAAAGCCATCACCTACTGAGAGATGAACCTGTAGAAGAGTCCCCTAAGCAAGCTGGTCCTGGGGCTCTGTTCACAAACACAAACAGACCCCACAGAGCCCCAAGACAGCAACACAATTAGACCCAACCAAATCATGAGAAAACAAAAAGATAATTACTTGACACATTGGAAAGAATTAACAAAAAAACTGAGCAAACTAGAATGCTATTTGGCCCTAAACAGAGAGTACACAATAGCAGAATACCTGACCTCTGTGACTGACCCAAACTTAAGGAAAGTTTTGACTATGTACAGGCTCAGTGAGCATAGCCTTGTATATAGAGGAAGGCAGCCTTAGGCAGAACTGGCTCTCAAGAGATGACAGGCTATGTGCACACTGCCCACAAAATGAGGTGGAAACTGAGCTGCACTTCCTAACCTCCTGCCAAATGTCTGACAATATTAGAGACACATATTTCCCTCGGATTACAAAGATACAGAAAACAAACCCAATTTCTATTGGGTGAAATACCACAGTGTGCCATCACAGCAGCAACATTTGTGACCTGTTGCCACAAGAAAAGGGCAAGCAGTGATTTTTTAAAAATGTTAACCTTCAAGTCAGTTAAGAACAATTTCTTATTACAATGACAATGACAGCCTAGGTTAACTGCCTTGTTCAGGGGCAGAAAGACAGATTTTACCTTGTCAGCTCAGGGATTCAATCTAGCAACATTTTAGTTACTGGCCCAACACTCTAACCACTAGGCTACCTGCCACCCCAAAGAACAAGCCCTATTGTAAATACAACCCACAATTATGTTTATTTATTTTCCCTTTGGAACTTTAACTATTTGCAAGTAGTACAACATTTGTAATGTCTTTATTCTTTTGGAACTTTTGAGAGTGTAATGTTTACTGTTAATTCTTACTGTTTATTTCACAATTGCTTATTATCTAGTTCACTTGCTTTGGCAATGTAAACATACGTTTCCCATGCCAATAAAGCCTCTTAAATTGAATTGAATAGAGATAGAGAGAGAGAGAGAGAGAGAGAGAGGGGAGGAGAGAATAGAATGGATGAGGTGGAGAGGACAGTTTGGGGCAGTGAGAGGAGGAGCCAAAAGGACAGAGGGGATCAAAAGGAGAGATCTGAAGATGATTGTTTGTGCTGTTTGTTTGCATCTTTCAGCCTTTTAAGCTCTGATTATCCTCCAAGAGAGTAAGAGGCATGACTGAACGCAGTGGAAAGTGATTTATCAGTTCAGGATCATTGCCCACACTGGGACTGGGTAGAACAAAGTTTTTTCCTGACCGCAGTGATCACTCTGGGTAAATATACTTACATGACCAAAGGTTTGTGGACACCTGCTCGTCGAGCATCTCATTCCAAAATCTTGGGCATTAACATGGAGTTGTTCCCCCCCTTTGCTGCTGTAACGGCCTCCACTCTTCTGGGAAGGCTTTCCACTAGATGTTGGAGCATTGCTGCGGGGACTTGCTTCCATTCAGCCACAAGAGCGTTAGTGGGGTCGGGCACTGATGTTGCGCGATTAGGCTTGGCATCGCAGCCTGCGTTCCAATTCATCCCAAAAGTGTTCGATGGGGTTGAGGTTAGAGCTCTGTGTAGGCCAGTCGAGTTCGTCCACACCGATCTCGACAAAACATTTCTGTATGGACCTTGCTTTGTCCACAGGGGCATTGTCATGCTGAAACAGGATAGGGCCTTCTCCAAACTGTTGCCACAAAGTTGGAAGCACAGAATCTTATAAAATTGAACATTTCCCTTCACTGGAACTAATGGGCCTAGCCCGAACCATGTAAAACAGCCCCAGACCATTTTACAAACTGACTTGTTGGAAAGGTGGCATCCTATGATCGTGCCATATTGAAAGTCACTGAGCTCTTCAGCAAGGCCCTTCTGCTGCCAATGTTTGTCTATGGAGATTGCATGGCTGTGTGCTCCATTTGATACACCTGTCAGCAATGGATGTGGCTGAAATCGCCAAATCCACTATTTTGAAGGGGTGTCCGTATACTTTAGTGAATATAGTGTAGCTCAAATAATGTCCCGTCCTGACCTCAGTGTGCCAAATATGTTCTGTCCCCACTTCTCATGGCCCAGGTCTGTGTGGGGGTGAATCTACTTTCTGTGGTAGTAACACAGAGAGGAACATGTTTGCTTACACTCCTGCTTACAAGGAAGAACAATGCTATCTCACGAACCCCTGCCTCATCATGTCATTGGAATAGCCCCATGGATCTGCTCATTACAGTGAGTGTACAGTATTTTACAGTCTGAATTACAGGGGATGGTGAGAGATTGGGTTACAGGGGATCTTGTGGATGGGTAGGGGGCTAATAAAGTGGACTGGAGGAGGGTGTAGTCTTATCTGTTGAGCTGGAGCCTCAGAGGAGCAACATCTCTGGTGGGCGGCTGAGAGAGGGAAGGGAGGAGATGGAGGGTGGGAGTGGGGGTGGGGATGGAGGTGTGGAGTGATGGGTACCAGGTACTGGCCCCAGGAGGGGGCGCGGCTCCCTGGTTCCCACTGCGCCACCTCAGTGTCAGCACAGGCGTCAGCGTCAGGCTATATGGAGGCTCCATAGCGGTGTTATTTTTACTTCAGACCCCCATCCAGACAACGGACAGGAGGAGACAGGACAGCCAGTATCCCCCAAGTCCCCTACCTCCCACCTTCCTTAAAACCCCTCCACTCTACCCCAATCCATACCCACCCCTATACTACATGTCCACTATCTTTCCCTTTCCATCCCATTGTTCATTAGCTATCACCAGACACCCCCATGACCATCAGCTACCGATGACTCAAGCTCAGCCTCACCATCACCCCTATTTAGCCCCGAGGTCACTGACTCATCAGGAATGCTGTCTTCCACTTCTCTCAGAGAGAAACCCCCAGAGAGAGACGCACAAACACGCATAAACACGCAAACACGCGCACACACACACGCACCAACGTACACACACACACACTGACACCAGGGTCATTGCCAAGCTCAGCAAAAACCTACATGCAATGGTTAATTTACTTCAACTGAAATTGACAGTATTTAAGACAGCAGAAATTCCATCATGTTTTCAATTCGATGAGAGCATGCTGTTAAAATATGGACGACGCTCACGTCTCTTCATTGAAGTCTAAAACATGAACGATGCCGTGCACATGGTCCAACAGCCATGTCTGTTTGATCTTCTGATGAAGCTCCAGAGGTGATGTCATACCCAGTAATTCCACCCTGTACCCTAAGCACAGCACTAAATAATGATCATTATGGCCATCGTAAAGACTACATGTGGAATTCTCTTTCATTCTCTTCCATCTCTCCCCTCTTTCTCTCGCTCCACTGTCTCCTGTCAGACTATCCCTCTGGTCAGATCTAAACAAGTGTTTGTGTTTGTTCCTACTTCTCACATCGATACTTCTCCCTCCCCCTCTTTCTATACTCTCTCTCTCTCTCCCTCTCTCTCTCTCTCTCCCTCTCTCTCTCTCTCTCTCTCTCTCTCTCTCTCTCTCTCTCTCTCTCTCCTCTCTCTCTCTCTCTCTCTCTCTCTCTCTCTCTCTCTCTCTCTCTCTCTCTCTCTCTCTCTCTCTCTCTCTCTCTCTCTCTCTCTCTCTCTCTCTCTCTCTCTCTCTCCCTGTTTTCTGTGAGTCTGTGCTCCCGAACATGGACTTTGCATAATGGGGAGAGATGCCTCGCCTCTCTTTCCTGCACATAGATGCTCTCTATTTATTTTACGGTAAGAACGCAGAGACCAGAGAAAGAGAGAAAAGATAAAAAGAGCTGTCATCCAGTGGGTTAAATCCAGCAGGGTTTGCTGAGGGGTTACACCAGGGGTGGGAAAAGAGAGAGACAGCCTCACAGATTTATAGAGGCAACTCCAGATCCAGATCCTCCTATTTTGAAATATTTTGAATCCTGATTTGTTTGATTATACATGGGAGTGTGCGGAGGAGAGCTGGATGTATTTCTGTCACTTTTCTCATTCTTTTCCCCCCTTCCTTTCCTCATTGCAGTCCTCTTCCATTTGGGATCAAGAGTTCACAGAAGTGCTTTACTCAGCTCCCTGCCTGCCAGGGATGGATGGATGGAGAAAAGAATAGCTGTTCGACTTCTGGGCCACTGATTGGGTTGTAAGGTGGGGGATCATAAATAGAGCACAAAGGAGGAGCGTTTGACTTTCTGGGGAGATCAGAACCATCCTCTCCTCTCAGAGGGCCAGTCCTGTTCCGCTTGATGAAGCCTCTACCCCCTTTGAACCCCCCCCCCATCAGCCCCCCAACCCCAACCCTCGACCCCTAAGTGGACACAAAGACAAAGGTTGATTGCAGCATTCTTCTCAGTAAGTTCTAAACGCACATAGATAACCAGCGGTATTTACTGCATACTATGTATGAGACGACTGCTTGAATTAGAAAGAAGACATAAATACTTTGAGCCAGCTGGTCTAGAACAAGAAATGAGTGAATCAAATAAATCAAGACAAGGAAATATACTGTATACCTTAAAGTTTAAACAAATTACATTTTGGGGTGGAGCGATTAAGGGAGGGGAAAGGAAAGGGTGAGTGAGTGAGGGAGAGGAGAGATTAGATGATGAGTGAGAAATGCAGAGAGAAGAGAGAGGGAGAGGCTAGTCACCAGTAGCTCCATGCAGCCTTGGTGTGTGTGACGTGTGAGGCAGAGGCAGGGTGGAGTCAGGCAGACCAGGCCAGAGAAGGGAAGGGAGTAGGGTATCAGAAAACAAGCAGCCTGTCTCTGTGGCTCTCTGCTGGGATTCCTTGGGCCTGTCTCATTGTCCCAGGTCCTGTAAGACAAAGGGTTAAGTCAATGTTTGGGGAAGATAAGACCACTCACAGTTGACAGGCAGCAGGCTCCACTGACCAGAGAGAACCAGACTCAAACACATCACACAGAGAGGGCTGTTCCTTCAGCACCCCCCCCCTTATCTCTCTCTCTCTCTGACTGTGTGTACCTTAGTATATGATGACTTTAAGCATGCACATGTGTGTAGGCCTATGAGCATATGTGTGCGCCTGTATGCCAGCCAGCTATTGCAGGCAGGTTTGTGAAAGAGGTGGGAGGGTTGCTGGAGCTGCTATCTCCAGCAGCAAAGACTGAAAGTCTGGCCAGGAAAGCACACTCATTCCTATTTGCTTTAATGTCCGCTGCAAGTTTTTCCATACTGAGATCAAGCTCAATCTCACTGCTCACCGATAAGACTGAGGAGGGACTGTGTACCAATGTAAGACTGTGAATGTGTGTGCGTGTGGGTGCGTGTGTTTGCATGTGTGCAAACATTCTGCGCGAGATTGGTTCTATTTCCACCTGCATGTCGTTATTCCCTTGAATGATTCTCTACTTACCGCTCTTGTCGCACACTCTCTTGACCTTCCTCAACGCCTAATAGATGGGCCCACAACCCGTGGTATTCTTGGTGAGGTGTTATGTTAGCGTGTCTTGGCGATATGCTGTATATACAGGCTGTGGGCATTTCTGTATACAAACGGACGTTTCGTTTTTGTAACGAATCAGCCTCTTGGGTAAACAGTTCATTTAAGACAGCGGGAGAAATGTAAGGCCGTCAAACTATTTATAAGCTCCCATTCTTTTACCGCGTTGATGTGGTAACCAAGTATGACGGACAGTACCAGGTAAGGGAAAATCGTCATACGATCCCCGGTTTAATAACTAGGACAAGGCAGAGGAGGCTTATTTCTGTGCCAACATATATGAGATATGAATCATTCAAAAGGTTTTGATGATGACTGACATATGACTTTGTCACACTATTTTCTCCCCTTGTAATTAAAGGGGCAGTTATCAAAAGTTATAGAAGGCGAATCAAAGTTGTCTAAATGATTATGAATGAAAGTCTATAGGATCCTACAGGCAACACCATATAGACTTACCATTTATCTTCAAGACTATGAGGTCATTCAAGTTGGCCTACAATAACAAGATCATCACATCCCTCTTTTCTACAATAGTGAGAAACAGAAGCAGACAGCTGCTTTAAACAATGACACCTACTCAGTCTCTGGATATTCCCCTCTCCCTGTAGTCCTATGGACTCATTAGGGCCCTGACTGTACATTGTAACATTTTTGGTGTTGGGCTTTGGAAGTGAAAGCAATCTGAAAGGTCGCTTTCTCCCTCTTTTCTTTCTCTCTCTCTCTCTCTCTCTCTCTCTCTCCCTCTCTCTCTCTCTCCCTGTCTCTCTCTCTCCCACTCAGTCTCTCTCTCTCTCTCTCTCTCTCTCTCTCTGTCTCTGTCTCTCTCTGTCTCTCTGTCTCTCTGTCTCTGTCTCTCTCTGTCTCTCTCTGTCTCTCTCTCTCTCTCTCTCTCTCTCTCTCTTTCTCTCTCTCTCTCTTGGTCTCCCCCCTGCTAGTTTTATCAGTAGTCCTGCTCAGTGTCCCAGCGTCATGTCTTGATGTGATTTATGTCATGGACTGTGAAGTAAACTTATCTCTCCCCGCCCCCACGGAGGGCTGGCTCCCCTAGTCTCAGCCAGCCTGGCTCCTCCACAGCATCCAGACTATGGCAGTGACGGACGGAGAGGGAGGGAGGGAGGTCGGAGGGAGTTAGAGGGAGGGAGGTCGGAGGGAGTTAGAGGGAGGGAGGTCGGAGGGAGCTAGAGGGAGGGAATTAGAGGGAAGGAGGAAATTAGAGGGAGGGAGGGAATTAGAGGGAGGGAGGTTTTAAAGCAGCGTCAGAGTGGCATCTTTCTGTCTCTCATTGTGTACTTTGCCCTTCAACTGACAGAGAAGGTAAATTGTCATACAATTTTTTGTTATCGCATTGGTGCAATCACACTGCTTTACTGAAATGTCATTGGCCAGTACAGTGCTGTAATATATGACACTTTCAAAGTGACAACAGTCAACATATTTTGGTATGTGACCTCAGTGGGAATCAAACCCATACCTCTGGTGTTGCTAGTGCCATGCTCTTATGAACTGAGCTACGTACAGGACCACTGCACTAGGTAAGTAGAGTATAATACTGTAAAATACAATACACAATTACAACACATGTGGAAGATGTACGCCATGGATGAGGCATGCAATGATTTCAATCCAGACCTATATCAGGTTTGGATTCGCCTTACAAAAAGGTTTTTCCATAGGTGCGTGAACAATGAGCATATTTACTGCGATGTTGATGGGAACCTGTGGCCAAATGCTCAACACAGGCTTGATGCAAACTAGTGCCTGCTAAATAAACATTGTTTCTTCCTTTCTTTCATTGGATTATATTGTGAAAGATGTCTTCAATGATCACACCTTTGATCACAAACGTGATGTTCAATCAATGTAATGGGTAGTGCAAGTGTATTGCCTAATGGGACAACAGTGTAATGTACTGTAATTTACAGTACTGGAGCACACTACATTCAAAGGGCAAGTTTGTAACATTACCTTCATTT
Source organism: Oncorhynchus tshawytscha (assembly GCF_018296145.1). Lineage (NCBI taxonomy): Eukaryota > Metazoa > Chordata > Actinopteri > Salmoniformes > Salmonidae > Oncorhynchus > Oncorhynchus tshawytscha. Next base: position 57,408,138 of record NC_056444.1, on the reverse strand, counting down.
TTCTGCTATTGGATTAACTGGGTGTTAAAATAACTACATTGAGAAGATATCATTATGTTCCGTTTTGGTGATTAAACCAATGTACTTATGTGGTGAAAGATGTCTACAAACAAAATGAAAGGTTTTGAATTAAGACTGGCTGCGTTACAAGTGTTACCAGTTTGGAGTTTTGTACCAAGAGTTTTGAAAATTCACCACTTACTTGTGAAAATACACCAAAGCGATAAAAGAACTGTAATGATAATTACCCACAATGACTTGTATCTGATCATGTTGTTGTTGTTGTTGCGTGTGTGTATGTGTGTCAGTGTGTGTGTGTGTGTGTGTGTGTGCTCGCTAGACGTCCATGTTTCCCATCCTCATGGCTCTTCTCCCTGGTCTTTGATGTGCTTTTAAAGTGCTCTCTCTGCTTTTTCTCTCACTTGACAATTGTTTATTAGTTTTGAAATGGATTTAGAGGACCTCAGAGTCTCAATAGAAGGGAGGGGAGAACTGGCCCCGAAAAAGAAAGGAGAGGCAGAAAACGAGTGCGCTAAAGAGAGAAAGACAGAATACTGTTTATGGCTTTTTATCAGGGTTTGTATAATAGAGCATGCTTTGTGGAGAGGTATGGCGATGTGAAAGGAATGGTAGAGGGAGAAAGGCGAAGGAGAGAAGAGAGGGAGAGAGAGACCACCCAGGTGTCCAGCTCCTCATTCTGGTTAGATTTATGGTAGGTGGCGGGTCCACTGGTCCATTCTGAGAGACAAGTCTCCATAGCTGTAGAACTTTGATCCTCTGACTCAGCAGACCAGACCAGAGAAATGTACTATCAACTCAAACCCTACCATGAAACCACCACCAGGACTAACAACTAGCATGATTTTGGGGGAATTGATTGATTTGATGACTGTGTCAAAACCCTGCTGATTAGAAAACCCTTATTTCCAATGGGGTCCTCGGTTAGGACAAAAACCGGACATAACACATGGAAAGAAAACATTGGCCAATGATGAGCAGCTAACTGGCCAACGTCACTATAAATACATAATCAAATCAAAAATCCAGTGGTGGAACGTTACTAAAGGTTTATAGGCTTAGGAAGGCTAACCTCATAGTGTTTCAAGTGGGCAGCTTGGCCAGCTTCAACCTCAAGAGTTTGTTTAAGATGGATGGTTTGGTATGAAGTGATATGGTGAGTGAGTTGTGTGTATTTCCGCATGCTATATAAGACGATGTTGAGAATGAGGGATGTTCTAGGTGATATCTGCTTTGGAATAACATCAGGTATGGTTTTAAATGTCAAGGCCTGCCATTTCGGTCTCCTCTGTGTTTAATCTCATTGTACAACCGCTGATGAAACTAAAACTGGAAAATGGGGATTTTTTAAATCATTGTTATTTCCTGATAGTTGATTGAAAATACAATCTACACAGGACCTTCTAATCAGCAGGTTTGCATGGGCGGAGTTTCGGCTCTCCATGGACGTCGAATATATTGACTTGTATCACGGGTGGCCTGACTACCTGATGAGATTGTTATGGATAAGAGAGGTATAGTTTTTATACGGTAGGACTTTACTCTGTGGATGGAAACATGGTTATTGTTACCCAGAAAGGACTTAATATTGATTTTAAAATGGCTGCATTGGACCTTTAAAGCTATTAGTGTGACAATATTTCATTTCCAATCATTACATTTTCCTGGATTGAGTTCAAAGTTGAACAAAGTTGTCAGAGCATCATTCCTCCTCTTAAGAGACCCTCCTTTAAAAAGCCCCTCCACGGCCCTAACCCTCTTCCAAGAATCTCCCACATCCCCATCCCTCTTCTCAGACTCCTCTGGATGTGATCTGCACTCTCCATTTTATAATTTTTCAGCCTGTACCTTATCGGCCCATAAAGAGGCTAAGAAAACACTGTGATCCAGCCCTCCTAATAGGTCCGCATGGTGTAATTGCCTAATTGCTTTTTTTCCTATCGGGGGGTTCTGCTTTCTATCAGCCAGACAGGAGCCCATAAACACTACAGAGCTATTTGGAGCATCTCCCTCAATGTCACTCTCCAAGCTCAGAGCTGGGGCTATCGCTCATTGGCTCCTCTCAGGACGAATGGCCTTGCTGACAGCAGATGGGGCCATAACTGGGTGAGCTGCTGATTGCTGAGAGGCAGACAGTCAACCACATTTCTCTGTATTAATGAACTTTTATGATCTCTCACTTGATCTCTGCATACCTATTTGTGTGTATACTTGAAAGACGTAGTCCACTAAGTTGTAGCCTTGTTTGCAACGTGATCTCAGCGGAATTTGCATTACTCAGTACGTAAATCTGTAACACTCCATTTACTATAGTATGATATATTACGTTAAATTAGGTTACATTGGGAATAGAATAGCGAATTGGATGACGTTACTTATCATATGTCTTGGACAATGAATAGCCTAGTATTCTACGTATTCCTCTGAGACAAGGTTGCTTGTTGCACAGTAACAACAAAGGAGAATTAAGGGGATCATTTATGTTGGCGGTTTGGGGAACTAACAACAAAGGTTAGAATAATTTACGTAAAAGGTTAGAACGAAAACGATTAAGGTAAGGTGAATTTACATAGAAGGTTACGTGAATTGGGTTATGTTCAGAATAAGGGTTAGGGAAAGGAATAGCTAAAATGCTACAGTGTCCCCAACGCAACTCAAACAACTGACCTTTGGATTGCTAGAAGGTCATGGATTATGCTCAGCTATCCACCCCAACCAACCTTCGACTTTAGTTTATTTCTAAAGTAACTATACCATTAGTAGGTATCATGCACTCAGTGTCACGCCCTGATCTGTTTCACCTGTTCCTGTGATTGTCTCCACCCCCTCCAGGTGTTGCTTATTTCCCCCAGTGTATTTAACCCTGTGTTTCCTGCCTCTGTGCCAGTTCGTCTTGTATGTTAGTCAAGTCAACCAGTGTGTTTTCCCGTACTCCTTTTCCTATTCTCTTTTTGATAGTCCTCCCGGTGTTGACCCCTGCCTGACTCTGGACTACTTTCCCGCCTACCTGATCATCCTGACTTTGTTTCTGCCTGCCCTTGTTACCTTTTGAACTGGGTTTGAACCTTTTCCCTGTCCACGACCATTCTCTTGCCTTACCCTTTTGGATTAATACACATTGTAAGACTCCAACCATCTGCCTCCTGTGTCTGCATCTGGGTCTCGCCTTGTGTCATGATACTTAGAAAACAAGGTTCCTTTTAGAACCAACAAGGGTTCTATCACTTGCTTCATACATGGAACCCCTAAAAGTTCTATATAGAACCCTTGTATAGGGTTCTTTGGTCAGAACCCTAGAGGTTCTTCATCACTGAACCAAAATGGTTCCATATAGAACCCTGCATAAATTATGGCCACTACCATTAAATAGTAATATTTTAAGCTAAGAATATAATTTAATAAACAATTAAGTAATGGACAAAAGAATACCAGCATAGCTTTTTGAATTTATTGTCATTATATGCAAACACTGTTTGAATGTTGGCCCACGTCAGCTCTGGCTGACTTCTATACAGTACAATAAAATACAATACAACCTTGTCCATTAGTTACAGCGAACAATAAAAACGTGTCTTCTGCTCCGTTCTCAACCCCCCCAAACAGCAGACCACCCCCCTCAAGCTGCAGTCAAATGACCAAATCTCCCTCTAGTGGCCTCACGGTGGAATGTTATTAATATTTCATATTAATAAACCCAGCCCTCCAGTTGTCAGATCAATCCTGCAACAACAAAAAAGAATCAGCTCCCGGCCCGGGATTCAAACTGGCCACCTTCATCCACAGGTCTAGTTCCTGCCACAACTCCTTACTGCTGGGCTACCTACTGCCCGGTAGCAGTTCCAGAGAAGTGGTTCCAGAGAAGAAGAAAGGGGAGCAAAAACATTAGTTAATCTTCAGAAATAAGCATAAATTAATCTCCCAAAATGAAGACAACATTCTATGCATACATATTATTATTATGATGTAGAAGAACAGAGATTCTCTGCCTCTGACAGTTCTGGGTTACTGGCAGATTGAACAAAACATAGTGTGTTAAAAGTCATATAATGATTAACTAGGCTATTGAAGACTTATTAAACATCATTTCTGGTAAATACTTTATACATACCTCCTCTCAGTCAGCAACAGTTTTCTAAGGGCTTCAAAAAACATAGTCCCTTCAATTGACTCCGCACTGAAATACTGAAATATAAGTCAGGCTGTGTCTGTAGCTCTCTATTTGGCATATCCCAGAATAAAATCATGTTTATTTGAAAGAGTTAGTTGGCTAGCTTTTTCTGTTTAGCTAGCTAACTAGCTAGCTTAAAAACTGCTCAAATTATAAAAACCTTTCAACTTTATTTATCTAGCCTATAGTTGATCATATTACTTTGGCTTCATACATTTTTATTAAATAGTCAACTTTGCCTACCTTAATACATTGAAAAATAATGTGCTCATTGGTTAGCTACTTGCAAGTTGGTTCAACCACCGTCCTCTTGCTTTGCCATGCTGGAATGGCAGTTGGTTTTTGAATCAGAATGGCAGTAAAATGTTGAATTGACTAAAAGGTTCTATATAGAACCCTGTTTTTTTATCGAAGAGAGTATGCATATATTAAACACATTATGCTTGCTTCAAGCTCAAATTGAGGTTTGTAACAGCACAGGTTTGTATGAACCTTGCTGTTTGCCACTGAGACTTCGGCAACAATGTTGCAAAATAGGAATTAGACCTTCCCCCTTCCACAGAGAGAGCTAACCGTGCAGGACGTCAGCTAGCCATTTTCATGACCAGGCAAAATCATGAGGCATCATTAATATGGATTTAAAATGTCAAAACAGCTGAAACAAATTAAAAGGGAATGTTAGCTGTCATTGCAGAGTTTGGTGTGAGTGGGTTAGTTTTCTTTTAGGCTAGCTGTGGTTTTCTAAAATCCCCATGACACTCTGGGGTTAGGGATAGAACCATCAATGTTCTTTGCCTTCACTGCATATATACACTGAGTGAACAAAACATGACATAGACTGACCAGGTGAATCCAGGTGAAAGCTATGATCCTTTATTGATGACACATTTTAAATCCACTTCAATCAGTGTAGATGAAGGGTTAAAGAAGGATTTTTACTCATTGAGACAATTGAGACATGGATTGTCTATGTGTGCCATTCAGAGGGTGAATGGGCAAGAAACATATTTATTTAAGTGCCTTTGAACAGGGTATGGTAGTAGGTGCCAGGGACATCGGTTTGACTGTGTCAAGAACTGCAACACAGTTGGGTTTTCTTGCTCAACAGTTTCGTGTGTGTATCAACAATGGTCCACCACCCAAAGGACATCTAGCCAACTTGACACAACTGGGGGAAGCATTGGAGTCAACGTGCGCCAGCATCACTGTTGAATGCTTTTGTCGCCTTGTAGAGTCCATGCCCCAACGAATTGAGGCTGTTCTGAGGGCAAAAGGGGTGCAACTCAATATTAGGAGGGTGTTCCTAATGTTTTGTGTATATTTAAGCATTAAGGCACGGGGGGTGTGGTATATGGCCAATATACCACAACTAAGGGCTGTTCTTATGTGCGACGCAACGCAGAGTGTCTGGACACAGCCCTTAACCGTGGTATATTGACCATATACCATATACTGTAGTTACCAAAACGTTTTTAATTTATTTTATATTTGAGATTCTTCAAAGTAGCCACCGTTTTCCTTTATGACAGCTGTGCACACTCTTGGCCTTCTCTGTCTCAATGGGGTTGAGGTCAGGGCTCTATGCAGGCCAGTAAAGTTCTTCCACACCGATCTCGACAAGCTATTTCATGCTGAAACAGGAAAGAGCCTTCCCCAAACTCTTGCCACAAAGTTGGAAGCACAGAATCATCTAGAATGTCATTGTATGGTATAGCGTTAAGATTTCCCTTCAGTAGAACTAAGGGGCCTATCCTGAACAGCAGCAGACCATTATTCCTCCTCCACCAAACTTTAAAGTTGGCACTATGCATTCGGGCAGGTAGCGTTCTTCACGGCATCTGCCAAACCCAGATCCGCCCGTTGGATTGCCAGATGGTGAAGCGTGATTCAACACTTAGAGAATGCGTTTCCACTGAGTCCAATGGCGGCAAGCTTTACACCACGCTTGGCATTGCGCATGGTGATCTTAGGCTTGTGTGCGGCTTATCGGCCATGGAAACACATTTCATGAAGCTCCGGGACGAACAGTTCTTGTACTGAAGTTGCTTCCAGATGCAATTTGGAGCTCTGTAGTGAGTGTTGCAACCGAAGATTTCAATGCACCACGCGCTTCAGCACTCGGCGGTCCTGTTTTGTGAGCTTGTGTGGCCTACCTATCCACGTCTGAGCTGTTGTTGCTCCTGACCGGGGAAACTCTAGCAGGGCAAACATTTTACGAACTGACTGACTTCTTCAGTATGGGCAATTCTACTGCCCCCGTTTGTCTATGGCTGTTTGCTCGATTTTATACACCTGTCAGCAACGGTTGCACGGGGGGGGATGCAAGGGGATGCAAGCTTTGACTGGTAGCCAGTGAAGTGTGTGGAGAAGTGGGTGATGGGAGAATTTTGGAAGGTTGAATACCAGGTGGGCAGCCCAGCCATCAGTGAGTTGTAGGATGTGCCTGGATTAGGACCTGCACCGCTTTCAATGTGAGGTAAGGTCATACTCTACGGATATTGTAGAGCATGAACCTGCAGAAGCGAGTCACTGCTTTAATGTTTGCAGAGAATGACATGGTGTTGTCCAGGGTTACTCCAAGGTCCTTTTCACTCTGGGAGGGGGACACCATGGAGTTGTCAACCGTGACGGAGAAGTCTTGGAGTGGGAAGGCCTTGCCCGGAAGGAAGAGCAGCTTTATCTTGTTAAGTTTGAGCTTTAGGTGGTGGGTCGACATCCAAGCTGAGATATCTGCCAGGCACACAGAGATGCATGTCGCCACCTGGGTGTCAGAAGGGGGGAAGGAGAAAAGTAGTTCAGTGTTCGCATAGCAATGATAGGAGAGACCACGTGAAGATGTGACGGAGCCGAGTGACTTGGTGCATGGAGAGAAGAGGAGAGGGCCTAGAACCCATCCCTGTGGTACACCAGTAGTGGGAGTACGTAGTGCAGACACAGATCCTCTCCACATCACTTGCTATAGGTAGGTAGGATACAATCCAAGAGTATGCAGAGACTGGGGTGGCCAGCCCTGAGAGGGTGGAGAGGAGGATCTGATGGAAGTTATCTTTTCAGTTATGAAGGTTTAAAGCACTGATGACAAGAGTTAGAAACCACTGCATACTGTATATATCTCTACTCTAGGTATGGAAAGCGTATGAAGGAGAGTCAGAGACTAAAGTAAGAGGGTGTGTGTGTGTTATCCTGTGCCCATTCAGGCAGGAATCATGGAAGGGGAGATAGGGGCCTTGGCCTTCAAAAAGGATGTAAATCAGGCAAATATCTCTCAGTGTGAGCCCATAGTCTGAAGGAGGGGTATACCATGCTCTCTCACTCCTCTCCTCCCCCATATCTGTATACACTTTCGCAACACCATGATGAGAGTTAGGGAGAGAGTGTTTGAAGAAGAAAAAGTTGAACAGGAGGCAGGGAGAGAGGATAGGGGTAATTATTTATTTGGAAATTCCTCTAGTATTGATTTAGATAAAGTCACAGAGTGATAGAAAAGAAAGACCAAAAATACAGGCTCTAGTTATAAGGGCAGTTTTGGGGAGACTTTATTTGAAATCCGTATCATATATTTAAGCAGTGTAAGGATGTTAGATAGCTGCTATAATGTAACCTCTGTGTTTGGACAGTTTTTTCCCACATCTGTTCAATTGTGGCCTCCTCCAAGCGATCCTTTACTCTTTACTCTCTGCCCTTATACTGAAAAACCTGATAGATGTAAGCCTGAGTCCTGCTGTCAACCCCAAGACCCTCTCCTTCTCTATCTCTATTACTGGCCACGAAGATGTATTTGGTCATTGCACATGTTCACTGCTCATTCATTTAGCTTTTGTGTGTGTGTGTGTGTGTGTGTGTGTGTGTGTGTGTGTGTGTGTGTGTGTTGTTGGGTGGGGAGGGGAGGGAGGGGGAGGGATGTAATTTATTGAGAAACAACAGCGTACGTGGGGGGGGGAAGAGGAGGTCATTTTTACTCCACTAGGCAGAACCATTTGATCATCAATGCATGCTCATACCTTGAGTCAGCCAGCCTGTCCAATCCCTGACTGATTTATGATCGGCCTGGCTGTTATCAATTAATCTCTCTATTGCAGTTAGAGGGCCACTGGTAGCTGTTACTGATATCCCACTTCCCAGCTGTTTATCTGATGGTTATTCTCATATTGTGTGACTTCAGCCTGCTTGTCAGTCACATAAATGTGATTATGGTCACTGGAGTGGATGTTCTTGTATCTCAACTGATAATGTGTGTTTCTGCTGAGTGGCTTTCTCATATATAGTAACCTCGTGATATAGAGTTTTTTTCCCACAAGCACACACACACACACACACACACACACACACACAGAAAGAGAGAGAGGCAGTGCACCTTTTATCAGTTCAGGAACAGCCTCACTCTGAGGGGAAGCCAGGGCGTCCTGTTGGGGTGGGGGGAAGACACAGGAAACAGAATGGCACTGACAGGAAGTCCCCTGAACACACTCACCGTCAGCATCAGACAAACAACTAAACAAATCAACAGGCATAGAAATATGCCAAGCTGCACCTCTTGACTACTGCAGCATAGGGTTCACATGATGTGATCTTGGAGACATAACTCAAATGTGCATCTACATTATGTAAAGCCACTAGCATTGTTGTTCCTCACTGCTGCTAGCATGACCTTGACAAAACCCTTGAATCTCCCCAGCACAGTGTGTGTGTTTGTGTGGGTGCATGTGTGTGTGTGTACACATGTTTATGTGTGTGTGCATGGACACGCATATACTTGTGTGTGTGTGTGTACATGTGTCTATACGTGCCTGTCTGTGTGCATGTATCTGTACTGTAGGGTGTGTCTCTCCTAGTTAATAGAGGCCACTCCAGTGTGTTAATGCTTGTGAAGTGGTACCGGAGATGAGAGTGTGACTGGCCCACTTCGGGATAGGTAAACACTACGATCAGGCCTCAAGGAGATATCTGAAGCTCCTACACAAGCACGGCTATACAGCTACTTAGTGGAAAGGCCAGACAGGAACAACTCAAAGGATTTCTAATGCTGTGACGATAGTTTCCAAATCGCCTGGACTTTCCTGGACATTGGACGTTTAATGTGTTCACAAACTACACTCGCCCACGTTTACTTTATTAATGTAGTTCTCTAATATTCTCTCTGTCTCTGTCTCTCTGTCTCTCTGTCTCTCTGTCTCTCTGTCTCTCTGTCTCTCTGTCTCTCTGTCTCTCTGTCTCTCTGTCTCTCTGTCTCTCTGTCTCTCTCTCTCTCTCTCTCTCTCTCTCTCTCACTCTGTGCTGTGTTAGGAGGAATAAATCCAGGCTCTCCGGTTGTTTGACGTCCCAGGTTTATTCATCGTGCTGGGTGGCCTTGGACGGGACGTGGAGCTCAGCTTTGTCATGGTGTTTTCCTGGCTCAGCTGAGGAGAGGAGCCGTGACCTGAATCAGTACAGTGGGATCACACACTACAGACACAGGCTGGCGGGTCCCTCCCACAGACAATATATCAGGTTCCACATCTATGGTCTCTTCTGTGACACCAGTACCTTACACATGGCTTAGCAGTATCTTGCAAATGAAAATATGCGCTAGTAAATGAATATAGTGATAGTGAGTTGTTTTCAGCACCCATGGGCTGTGGGTTTTGGCATTAGCCCTTTTTGCTGATGTCATGAGAAAGGTTTGTTCAATTGTTCTCCAGCACCCCCCTGTGGTTGTTTCAAGGAATTGCCAACATGGAAGAGAGAATAGGTGGTAGAATAGGAGGTGAAAGGTACAGTAAAAGGCAGTGGTTTCCTGGGCTACTCTCTGTGGGTACACATGGGCACAGGTCCAAAAGACAGACAGACAGACAGACAGACGTACAGTAACAGAGCACCGCCTTCTCTGTCCTTTGTGTTTCACACCCACGTCATGTCTGTGTCCAACCACCTTATCAGTAGATCAACACACTCTCAGAGGAGAGGAGAGCCTTCACTCTGGGTGGAAGGCAGACTGCATTCACCCCAATCAGAAAGGTCAAAATACCCACTGGGTACTGGAGAACTGGAGACTGGGTAATATCTGGTTTATGTTGTTCATACTGTACAGGATTTGTCCCAACATCCCACCCCTTTCGTCTATATTGGCCAATCAGATTTGTTTTCTAACATTCTTATTAAACAGGGTGTTCAGTTCCGGATTGAAATCACCTTTGAATGACTTACAGTGTCAGCGTAAGCCTCGGTGAAGTTGAATGCTTAAGATGTCCAAAGCGCACCTGACAACTCCTGAGTCCAGACTAACCAGAACTGATATAAACATACTTACCCATGAAAGTTCTTCTAGAGAAAACAAACTGTCTCATAGATTCATAGGTATCAATTCATCTCCAGAGTGTCCAGTTCTGCACTGAGAGGCAGTGTTTTCCACCCCCATGTGTCTGACATAGATGATGTTGCATAAACATTTGAACAGCAGTATTTTTTAAAGGCCGTCTGTGGTGTCTTGTAAATCTGCCTGCTTCTTTGATGTCTTATCTTTGCCGGGAGACTCTGGATTGTGATTGTGTGTGTGTGTGTGTGTGTGTGTGTGTGTGTGTGTGTGTGTGTGTGTGTGTGTGTGTGTGTGTGTGTGTGTGTGTGTGTGTGTGTGTGTGTGTGTGTGTGTGTGTGTGTGTGTGTGTGTGTGTGTGTGTGTGTGTGTGTGTGTGTGTGTTCATGCATGTATTCATGCGTGCGTTCATGCGTGTGCTCTAACCTGTCCAGGGTGGAAAATATTATGTCATCTTTACAGCATAGATCATTTGAGAAGTGCAGCCCTTACACTTGTATCTTCAAGCAAACTAATGTTGCATGAAATGAATAATAATGAACATTGTAAAAGACCATCACTCTATCCACTGCTGTAGGCATAGCTGCAGCTCAGAGGTGAGTGGGGAGAGGAGAGAGGAGTGTATGGAGTGGTGTCACTACTACCAGTGATTTAGGCTCCAGGGGTGAGCTGGTCTCTGGGGGTGGCTGTCAGACTGGGCATACTTAGCACTGTGATTTGTACCCCGGCCTGAAGAGAACAAACCAGGGTTTGTGTCTGAATCACCAGCCAACCTGCAGATAGAAGAGTTATGGAAAGGTTCTGTCTTTTCATGTGAGAGATTGTTGTTAGGCTATATCATCTTTATATTCTCTTGAATCTCACAAAGGAGTTATATAAGTGAAAATGACCACACCCATATGATTAGTGTTACTCCCTCACTTCCCTTTTTACTGCTCTGTGTACTGTAGGTCTAAACCAACTGATCTGAGATCTGGTCCTGGCTGTATTACGATGTGAAAACATTGTAAAACAGTCAGTTGTGTGATGTATGGCTTTGTGAATGTTTTATTGACACATACGTAGGTCAAGGTAATGATAATATATAACGTGTGTGGGAGAGGACATTCATTTTAGTTTAACATCATAACAGATTTTGAAGACTGCATGGGTTTTAAAATTCCTAGAGGCCACAAATGTTGTAACTCTTCTCAAAATCGGAGAATATTGATTTTGCGAACTGATTCAGACAGAGGGAGGCAGACAGAGGGAGGCAGACAGAGGGAGGCAGACAGAGGGAGGCAGACAGAGTGCTACATGGCAGGTACTGAAAGGTAGGCTGAAGTTTCTGCTCTTTGTTGTTTTAGCAAAGGAAGTCCTTGAGACAGACTCACTCTATGAAGCACACTTATTCTGATATGATTGTGAAGACGTTGTACCTCTCTGTTAAGTCATGTTCCTCCTTTCCCTCATTGACTCCATGTCCCATTTACTATAAATAATAGGAAAATATTCTGTCAAGTGAAAGGCACTTCATTTGGAGAGCCATTTCATATTAGCCATATTATGCATATCATATCCTGTGTATTTTCATGAGGAAGAACGTTATCAGGCCCTATACATTTAGAAAGATCTCACAGTTGAATGTGTGTGCTAGAGAGGGGAAGTGGCAGAGAGAAAATAGAGGGCACATATCAAGTCTATGGTCACTGCCTTTTTACGACTTGGGCCTACATGTCGACTGCATGAACTTTACAGAAATCATGTGATCAAAGGTCATTAAGTTTTGACTGCAGTTGCAAGTTTCTGCAGTTGCTCTTCACCAACTTCCTCCTGCAGCCATTGCCTGCGTTGCGGGAGGCTCCATTGTAAACCAATCATTAGGGTGGTTTTGTTTGACCCACGCAAACTTGACCAGAGACGTGACTGAAACAGGAACCAACTTTGCTGCAATTCATGTATATACTGGATATGTACAAATGAATGTGATATTTGAGGCTCCCTCTCACTAATTGATTGTACAATGTACACAGATATATTTTCTGTTTGTGAGTGTATGATATGGGGGTTGGAGACATGTTTATTTCGACATTATAAAGAACAATTTCTAGAAACAATGGCACCACTGCCATGTTGATCTAAGCCTTGCTGTTGGAAAACTCCGACTCGCAGATGCACCTCCCCCCGACTTCACTCCTTGACTTTCATCTAGTCGGTTGCTTTTGCCTTACCGCTCAAGTGAGCCCAGAAAGAGAGAGAGAGAGGCAGCAGTAGATTGCATGATTTTTTCCTATGACATTTGGATTAGCGTGAGCAGGACAAGAGGAAACTGGGTTGTTATTCCAGTAGGCCCATTCTCCCTCAAACACACCTCTCTCTCTCTCTCTCTCTCTCTCTCTCTCTCTCTCTCTCTCTCTCTCTCTCTCTCTGGGACCTCTAGTGAAGAGTTGAAGGGCTTAAGTGCCTCACTTATTTTGCACGCATTGTTACTAGAATGGACTCTGACGGCATTGTGCCCATTGTCAGAGAATAGCCGCAAATCTGAGATCAGGTTCCTTTTTATTTATGATCAAGGCATCAATAACCAATTAACAGATGAATTATCAATAACTAATTAGGGTCCTTCACAGGGCACATTCAAGTGTATATGAGGTCCGACATACTCTCGGGTGATTGATCGAATTTATTGTATAATTAAAAGTAGGAGCTAGGCTGCGCCAGCCGGAGGCAACAATACATACATAAACAATTATTGAGGAAACAAGTAAAATAAAGCCTTGAGGCTTATTTTTCTCCTTTGTAAGAGGAGGAGTAAATGATGCACTTACAATATTCAGCATTTTGATCATTCCTGTCACGCTCTCATTGCGTTCCTGTACGTCTGCAGCATCCATCAGGGTGGAAACATACCGACAGAAGTTTTTTGTTGTTGTTCAACCCGGTCTGTCCAGTGTTCAGGAATCAGGAAACTCTAGGTTTTGTGGCCCACCAGCATTGTTGGGCGAAGCTGACTGTCATGTCATTGTGTTAGCTATCATGTGAACGTCATAACCATAGCTGCAGCTGCTGTCCTACAGTACACCCTAAGTCCCAACCTTGGGGGGGTACTATTAAGCTAACATATGTAATTCATTTCAGATGGTCATACCAAGGATAATTTAGCTATTTGATTTGGTATTTTATGTATTTGGTGAAACATTGAATTTGGCCTTACTGCTATCAACCCATAGAAATGCATTGAATAGCAGATTCATGTATGGAAAAACAGATAGTAAAAAAAAAAATGTATCTGTCCAAAATCTAGGAAATATAAGAAAGACCAGGATTTTTTTGGGTTGCGGGGGGTTCCCCATATTTAACACATTTTTCTGGGCACTAAAACCACTTCCATATATACAGTACCATTCAAAAGATTGGACACACTTACTCATTCAATGGTTTTTCTTTATTTTTTACTATTTTCTACATTGTAGAATAATAGTGAAGTAATCAAAACTATGAAATAACACATATGGAATCATGTAGTAACCAAAGAAAAAGTGTTAAACAAATCAAAATATATTTTATATTTGAGATTCTTCAAATAGTCACCCTTTGCCTTGATGACAGATTGCACACTCTTTGCATTCTCTCAACCAGCTTCACCTGGAATGCTTTTCCAACAGTCTTGAAGGAGTTCCCCCATATGCTGAGCACATGTTGGCTGCTTTTCCTTCACTCTGCGGTCCAAATCAATCAATCAAATGTATTTATAAAACCCTTCTTACTTCAGTTGATGTTACAAAGTGCTGTACAGAAACCTAGCCTAAAACCCCAAACATCTCATTTGGCTTGAGGCCGGTTGATTGTGGAAGCCAGGTCATCTGATGCAGCACTCCATTACTCTCCTTCTTGGTCAAATAGCCCTTACACAGCCTGGAGGTGTGTTGGGTCATTGTCCTGTTGAAAAACAAATGATAGTCCCACTAAGTCCAGACCAGATGGGATGGCGCTGTGCTGCAGAATGTGGTTGCCATGCTGGTTAAGAGTGCCTTGAATTCTAAATAAATCACAGACAGTGTCACCAGCAAAGCACTCCCACACCATCACACCTCCTCCTCCATGCTTCACCGTGGGAACTACACATGCAAAGATCATCCGATCACCTACTCTGCATCTCACAAAGAGACGGCGGTTGGAACCAAACATCTCAAATTTGGACTCATCAGACCAAAGGACAGATTTCCAGCGGTCTAATGTCCATTGCTCATGTTCCTTGGCCCAAGCAAGTCTCTTCTTTTGATTGGTGTCCTTTAGTAGTGGTTTATTTGCACCAATTCGACCATGAAGGCCTGATTCACGCAGTCTCCTCTGAACAGTTGATGTTGAACTCTGTGAAGCATTTATTTGGCCTGCAATTTCTGAGGCTTGTAACTCTAATTAACTTATCCTCTGCGGCAGAGGTAACTCTGGGTCTTCCTTTCCTGTAGTGGTCCCCATGAGAGCCAGTTTCATCACAGTGCTTGTTGGTTTATGTGACTGCACTTTAAGAAACTTTCAAAATTCCTGACATTTTCTGGATTGACCGACCTTCATGCCTTAAAGTAATGATGGGTTGTCATTTCGCTTTGCTTATTTGAGCTGTTCTTCTGTATACCACATCTACCTTGTCACAACACAACTGATTGGCTCAAACGCATTAAGAAGGGAACAAATTCCACAAATGAACTTTGAACAAGGCACACCTGTTAATTGAAATCCATTCCAGGTGATTACATAATAAGCTGGTTGAGAGAATGTCAAGAGTGTGCAAAGCTGTCATCAAGGCAAAGGGTGGCTACTATGAAGAAACTCAAATTTAAAATATATTTTGATTTGTTTAACACTTTTTTGGTTACTACATGATTCCATATCTACAATGTGAAAAAAATTGTAAAAATTAAGAAAAATCCCTGGAATGAGTAGGTGTGTCCAAACTTTTGACTGGTACTGCACGTCCATACATTTTTTAAACTGGTCCCACGCTACCTTCAGACAAGTCTTGTGAGGCTTAGAGCAAAACATGTATGTGTTGTGAGAGTCTCACCTTTCTATAGAGTGGTCATATTAGTGTGTAGCACAAAATCTGTCTATTTAAGATAAAGATATCTATGTTAACTTCTACTAAGCTAGCATATGGAATTGTTTTGAGATGGTCATACGAAGGATCATTTAGCTATTTGAATTTGAATTTTAGGATATTATTTGATGAAACATTGAATTTGGCCTTACTGCTATTAGCCCATAGAAACGTATTGAATAACACATTCATACTGTATATGGAAAAACAAAACATAAATCAAAAGGAAGTTGGCACTAAACCTCTTCCACATGTACTTCCATTCATTTTTTAAACTGGTTCTGGTACTGTTTGTGTGTTCGTGAGAGTCTCATCTTTCCGTAGAGGGGTCAAATTAGGGTGTAGCTCAAATTGTTTGGTCACTAAATCACAAACTAGATATTTTTAGCTTAAACAGACAGATTTTGATGAAAATGTTTTTCCTATAGCGATCTCTGTAATCAGTTTATCACACAATTGTGATTCACAGCACAGCTGATATACAGTTGAAACCGGAATTTACATACACCTTAGCCAAATACATTTAAACTCAGTTTTTCACAATTCCTGACATTTAATCCTAGTACAAATTCCCTGTCTCACGGCAGTTATTATGGTCACCACTTTATTTTAAGAATGTGAAATGTAAGAATAATAGTAGAGAGAATTATTTTTTTCAGCTTTTATTTCTTATTCCCAGTGGGTCAGAAGTTTACATACACTCAATTAGTATTTGGTAGCATTGCCTTTAAATTGTTTAACTTGGGTCAAATGTTTCGGGTAGCCTACCACAAGCTTCACACAATAAGTTGGGTACATTTTGGCCCATTCCTCCTGACAGAGCTGGTATAACTGAGTCAGGTTTGTAGGCCTCCTTGCTCGCACACGCTTTTTCAGTACTGCCTACAAATGTTCTATAGGATTGAGGTCAGGGCTTCGTGATGGCCACTCCAATACCTTGACTTTGTTGTCCTTAAGCCATTTTGCCACAACTTTGGAAGTATGCTTGGGGTCATTGTCCATTTGGAAGACCCATGTGAGACCAAGCTTTAACTTCCTGACTGATGTCTTGAAATGATGCTTCAATATATCCCCATCATTTTCTTGCCTCATGATGCCATCTATTTTGTGAAGTGCACCAGTCCCTCCTGCAGCCAAGCACCCCCACACCATGATGCTGCCACCCCCATGAATCACGGTTGGGATGGTGTTCTTCGGCTTGCAATCCTCCCCCTTTTTCCTCCAAACATAACAATGGTCATTATGGCCAAACAGTTCTATTTTTGTTTCATCAGACCAGAGGACATTTCTCCAAAGAGTACGATCTTTGACCCCATGTGCAGTTGCAAACCGTAGTCTGGCTTTTTTATGGTGGTTGGAGCAGAGGCTTCTTCCTTGCTGAGCAGCCTTTCAGGTTATGTCGATATAGGACTCGTTTTACTGTGAATATAGACACCTTTGTACCTGTTTCCTCCAGCATCTTCACAAGGTCCTTTGCTGTTGTTCTGGGATTAATTTGCACTTTTCGCACCAAGGTACGTTCATCTCTGGGAGACAGAACGTGTCTCCTTCCTGAGCGGTGTGGCGGCTGCGTGTTCCCATGGTGTTTATACTTGCATACTATTGTTTGTACAGATGAAGGCGTTTGGAAATTGCTCCCAAGGACGAACCAGACTTGTGAAGGTCTACAATTTATTTTCTGATGTCTTGTTTGATTTCTTTTGATATTCCCATGATGTCAAGCAAAGAGGCACCGCGTTTGAAGGTAGGCCTTGAAATACATCCACAGGTACACCTCCAATCGACTCAAATTATGTCAATAAGCCTATCAGAAGCTTCTAAAGCCATGACATAATTTTCTGGAATTTTCCAAGCTGTTTAAAGGCACAGTCAACTTAGTGTATGTAAACTTCTGACCCACTGGAATTGTGATACAGTAAATGATAGGTGAAATAATCTGTTTGTAAACAATTGTTGGAAAAATTACTTGTGTCGTGCACAAAGTTGATGTCCTAACTGACTTGCCAAAACTATAGTATAGTATACAAACTATAGTTTGTTAACAAGATATTTGTGGAGTGGTTGAAAAAATGACTCCAACCTAAGTGTATGTAAACTTCCGACTTCAATTGTAGCAACCTGGTGTCAAAGCATTTCATATTATCCTTTACGTAAATCCGAGACACTCCATTTAGTAGTTAGTGCCCGATGCTGCCAGGTGTGTAAAATTGAGCAGACAGTTATAAAATGTCCATAGACATTGGCATTAGAATGGCCTTACTGGCCTTACTGAAGAGCTCAGTGACTTTCAACGTGGCACCGTCATAGGATGCCACCTTTCCAACAAGTCAATTTGTCAACTGTAAGTGTTGTTATTGTGAAGTGGAAACATCTAGGAGCAACAACGGTTCAACCAGGAAGTGGTAGGCCACACAAGCTTACGGAATGGGACCGCCGAGTACTGAAGCAAGTAGCGCGTAAAAATCATCTGTCCTCGGTTGCAACACTCACTACTGAGTTCCAAACTGCCTCTAGAAGCATGTCAGCACAAGAACTGTTCATCAGGTAGCTTCATGAAATTAGTTTCCATTTCCAGCTGCACACAAGCCGAAGCTCACCATGCGCAATGCCAAGCGTAAGCTGGAGTGGTGCAAAGCTCGCCTCCTTTGGACTCTGGAGCAGTGGAAACGTGTTCTCTGGAGGGATGAATCATGATTCACACTCTGGCAGTTCGACAGACAAATTTGGGTTTGGCGGATGACAGGAGAACGCTAGCTGCCCCCAATGCATAGTGCCAACTTTAAAATTTGATGGAGGAATAATGGTCTGGGGCTGTGTTTCATGGTTTGGGCTAGGCCCCTTAGTTACAGTGAAGGGAAATCTTAATGCTTCAGGATACAATGACATTCTCTAGATGATTCTGTGCTTCCAACTTTGTGGAAACAGTTTGGGGAAGGCCCTTTCCTGTTTCTGCATGACAATGCACCCATGCACAAAGCTAGGTCTATACAGAAACATTTTGTCAAGGTTGGTGGGGAAGAACTTGACTGGCCTGCACTGAGCCCTGACCTCAACCCCATCAAACACCTTTGGGGATGAATTGGAACGGCGACTGCGAACTAGGCCTAATCACCTAACATCATTGCCCAACCTCACTAAGGCTCTTGTGGCTGAATGGAAGCGAGTCCCCTCAGTAATGTTCCAACATCTGGTGGAAAGCCTTCCCAGAAGAGTGGAGGCTGTTACAGCAGCAAAGGGGGGGGACCAACTTCATATTAATGCCCATGATTTTGGAACTGAGACATTAGCTAGGTGACTAGGGGGTTAACACTAACATTAATTAGCTGGCTAATGTTAACTAGGCTAGGGGTTAGGGTTTAGCATTAAGGCTAAGGTTAGGGTTAAGGTTAGGAGCCAGGTTAAAGGGTTAAGTTTAGGGTTGGGGAAGGGGAAGGGTTAGCTAACATGCAGCAGTTGCAAAGTAGCTAAAAGTAGTAAGCAGTTGAAAGTTAGTAATTAGATAAAATTGTCCGTGATGAGATTCAAACATGCAACCTTTGGGTTGCTAGACATTTGCGTTATACACCTACCCATCCACCCAGACCAACCACCCTTCTTTTTGTTTTTGCCTTAAATGACCTTCTGTCTTATGTAAACATACCTAGCATAACATAGTGTATCATAATAATTTGTGTATCCCGGATTTACTTTTGATAATTGTGTCCACCCCATTTGTAAATATATTTTAAAAATCCCTGTTTTAATTTGTTAGCATTCAGAGAAACGCACAATCAGATAATTACATGTTCCTATCTAAAACCTCAAAAATATTTTGCACAATTTGACCAAGTGTCTCTTAAAGTCACTCTTACATTTTTAGATGACATAATACGGGTACTCCGCTCAAGTAGAAAAAAGTCATCAAAATCATTGTTTATTCAGTAGTATTATGTATTCACTATTCTCTATTCACTCAATCATAACTCAGTATTTATAGACCATGATTTATATATATTTTTTTAAGATCTCCTCTCTTAATTCAGAATTGTAGGAGTGAAACATTTAATGCATGGCATTGTGTGTTTGAGTTTCTCTGTTGTGTGTTTGAGTTTCTCTCTTTTTTCTAGGGTTCATAAAGCCGGTTGGGCCGGTTTTTGGGGATTTCTGCACAACCGGAATATCAAGGAAGAACTGGCCCGGGCGTCTGTGTTTGTGTCCTCTGGAGGAGGACCGCTCCAACCTGTTCCCAGGGTGGAGATTGGGGGGAGGGGGGAGCGGGGAGCGCTCTCCATGCCTCCTTTTCCTCTCTTGCTTTCTCTCTCTGTTTCTCTATCCTTCTCTGGCACTGATCAACCAACTCTCCAGGGCTAAGGACGAGAGGGATTCTGATTCGGATTGGAGCAGAAGGGACAATCGGGTTGTTGATGGTACTGGGAAGAGGTGAGTGAGCCTGCTGTTAGTGTGTGTGGGGAGCAGGGGCATGTAAGGTTTGGGCGGGTTGGCAGGTGGGCAGGTGGCAGAAGTAAGGCTGGGCAGGAGAGTCCATTCATTAGCATACAAACAGTAGATCAAGAATGGTTGAAATCCCAGTGTTAAAGAAATTAGGGTTAAATTGACTCTACTGGGAGTTATCTGAACCCTCAAGAGAATGATACGCTCCCTGAAGTTAGTGTTAATGACTGTAGTTCATTGGGATGGAGTACTTTTAACTACATTAAGAGTAACCAGAGACAGGGAGTTAAATCTACGGAGTTATCCACAGATGTGGGAGGGGCATCATTGTCATATTTCCCAGCATTCTCTTTTGCAGGTTGAGTTTAAAATGTTTTGTTTCAATATCTGTGTTTTCGCATGTACAGTACATTCATATTATGCTACTGAAAGATAAGAAACATACATTTTTTCTAAACGAATCCAATCTATAAGTAGTTGGATTAATAGCAACCGTTAGCAAGTGCTATAGTTGTTCTAGTTTACATGATGTAGGTAGTCTTCATGTATTGTAAGTTCTTCCCTACACTGACAGGCATTCTAAATGCAAGATGTGAGTGATAATAAAGTGCTGGCCATCTTCTTGGAAGTTGGGTTCCAACAGAGGTTGGATATCACATTGCAAACCACCATAATGTGACACATTAAGAAATATTCAAATAAGGCTTTACACCCTTATAACTCAAAGGAAGTAAACTAAAAGTGAAATGTACTCTGCTATAGTTGATTGTTAATTTAAAAAAGACATACAAGTACACTGCTCAACAAAAATAAAGGGAAGACTAAAATAACACATCCTAGATCTGAATGAATGAAATATTCTTATTAAATACTTTTTTCTTTACATAGTTGAATGTGCTGACAAAAAAATCACACAAAAATGATCAATGGAAATCAAATTTATCAACCCATGGAGGTCTGGATTTGGAGTCACACTCAAAATTAAAGTGGCCCCACTACAGGCTGATCCAACTTTGATGTAATGTCCTTTAAACAAGTCAAAATGAGGCTCAGTAGTGTGTGTGGCCTCCACGTGCCTGTATGACCTCCCTACAATGCCTGGGCATGCTCCTCATGAGGTGGCGGATGGTCTCCTGAGGGATCTCCTCCCAGACCTGGACTAAAGCATCCGCCAACTCCTGGACAGTCTGTGGTGCAACGTGGAGTTGGTGGATGGAGCGAGACATGATGTCCCAGATGTGCTCAATTGGATTCAGGTCTGGGGAACGGGCGGGCCAGTCCATAGCATCAATGCCTTCCTCTTGCAGGAACTGCTGACACACTCCAGCCACATGAGGTCTAGCATTGTCTTGCATTAGGAGGAACCCAGGGCCAACCGCACCAGCATATGGTCTCACAAGGGGTCTGAGGATCTCATCTCGGTACCTAATGGCAGTCAGACCACCTCTGGCGAGCACATGGAGGGCTGTGCGGCCCCCCAAAGAAATGCCAACCCACACCATGACTGACCCACCGCCAAACCGGTCATGCTGGAGGATGTTGCAGGCAGCAGAACGTTCTCCACGGCGTCTCCAGACTGTCACGTCTGTCACATGTGCTCAGTGTGAACCCGCTTTCATCTGTGAAGAGCACAGGGCGCCAGTGGCGAATTTGCCAATCTTGGTGTTCTCTGGCAAATGAAAAACGTCCTGCACGGTGTTGGGCTGTAAGCACAACCCCCACCTGTGGACGTCGGGCCCTCATACCACCCTCATGGAGTCTGTTTCTGACCGTTTGAGCAGACACATGCACACTTGTGGCATGCTGGAGGTCATTTTGCAGGGCTCTGGCAGTGCTCCTCCTGCTCCTCCTTGCACAAAGGCGGAGGTAGCGGTCCTGCTGCTGGGTTGTTGCCCTCCTACGGCCTCCTCCACATCTCCTGATGTACTGGCCTGTCTCCTGGTAGTGCCTCCATGCTCTGGACACTACGCTGACAGACACAGCAGCAAACCTTCTTGCCACAGCTCGCATTGATGTGCCATCCTGGATGAGCTGCACTACCTGAGCCACTTGTGTGGGTTGTAGACTCCGTCTCATGCTACCACTAGAGTGAAAGCACCGCCAGCATTCAAAAGTGACCAAAACATCAGCCAGGAAGCATAGGAACTGAGAAGTGGTCTGTGGTCCCCACCTGCAGAACCACTCCTTTTTGGGGGTGTCTTGCTAATTGCCTATCATTTCCACCTGTTGTCTACTCCATTTGCACAACAGCATGTGAAATTTATTGTCAATCAGTGTTGCTTCCTAAGTGGACAGTTTGATTTCACAGAAGTGTGATTGACTTGGAGTTACATTGTGTTGTTTAAGTGTTCCCTTTATTTGTTTGAGCAGTGTATAATTGGTAAGGGAGTTCATTAAAAACTATACTGAAAAGAGTAAATGGCATTTGGAGTTACATTTAATCAACTCTCTGAGAGGTGGATACTTACTCCTTTTAGTGTCATTTTGTACTCCAAAAATATGAACAGCCTGACTAGAGTAGTTTTAACACCAAATAAGGGTGGGACCATATAAACCTCAAAAATATTGTTTACAAGTGACTCCGTAGGAGTTAAAGGAACTCTTGCGAGTTTACTGTGCAGGAAAGAACTGTTTCCTTATGTACCCTCGTTGAATTCTCATTAGAAATAGAAAAAGATTATATTTAGAGAAAGGATGGGTGAATGAGGAATTATCTATAAGATGAAGAAGAGGAAGATGTTCTCCATATTAAATTGCATGATTTACAGGACAAATGGCTAGTAGTGTTTATTCATGGTTAAAATACACGTATCTCTAATCGCATCTTGTATGAAAACACAATGTCTTTTTTGTGTTAAATTTTTACCCCCTTTTTTGTGATTACGATTTTGTCTCAACGCTGCAACTCCCCAACGGGCTCGGGAGAGGTGAAGGTCTAGTCATGCGTCCTCCGAAACATGACCCACCAAACTTCGTATCTTAACACCCGCTCGCTTAACCCAGAAGCCAGCTGCACCAATGTGTCAGAGGAAACACTGTTCAACTGACAACCGAAGTCAGCCTGCAGGCACCCGGCTCGCCACAAGGAGTCGCTAGAGCGCAGTGAGCCAAGTAAAACCCCCCAGGCCAAACCCTCCCGACGCTGGGCCAATTGTGCAGCGCTTTATGGGACTCCCGGTCACGGCCGGTAATGATACAGCCTGGGATCAAACCCCCAGGAGGGGTCAGGAGACACTGTGGCCCCATCCGATGACACCCCCGGACAGGGCCAAACAGGAAGGATATAACCCCACCCATTTGCCAAAGCACAGCCCCCACACCACTAGAGGGATATCTTCAACCACCAACTTACCATACTGAGACAAGGCTGAGTATAGCCCACAAAGATCTCTGCCACGGCACAACCCAAGGTGGTGCGCCAACCCAGACAGGAAGATCACATCAGTGACTCAACCCACTCAAGTGACGCACCCCTCCTAGGGACAGTATCAAAGAGCCCTAGTAAGCCAGTGACTCAGCCCCTGTAATAGGGTTAGAGGCAGAGAATCCCAGTGGAAAGAGGGGAACCGGCCAGGCAGAGAAAGCAAGGACAGTTCGTTGCTCCAGAGCCTTTCCGTTCACCTTCACACTCCTGGGCCAGACTACACTCAATCATATGACCCACTGAAGAGATGAGTCTTCAGTAAAGACTTAAAGGTTGAGACCGAGTTTGCGTCTCTCACATGGGTAGGCAGACCATTCCATAAAAATGGAGCTCTAGCGAGGGCAATTTTGGGGCTTCACCATGTTTCATTGAAATGTACAGCTGTGTGTCATCCGCATAGCAGTGAAAGTCAACAGTATGTTTTCGAATGACATTACATTTCTCTGTCCCCATCCCCAGCTGTTACCAATACAAATGGGGGGGTTACCATTTTCTTGTTTTTAAATTCCTAAAATGCGCCTTTAGTGGCAGGTACTACAGGTGCGAGTGTCAGCCGTTTGTTCACCTACCCACAATTGCTATTAACCCGTTGGCAACCACCCGACTATATGTGATAAAGTGAAAATCTGAGGCCCACACCCGACCACTAACCTTCAAAAATAGAAAATGCACTGTTTGACAGGGGTTGCAGGATCTTTTTTGTTGCCTGATTTAAATATGTTTCTGCTTGTAATTCCCAACATTTTGGTAGGCTATTTGTTAGTCAACTTGTCTATAATTAGATACATGCCACTTCTGTTCTGTCATTATATGATGCCCTAGAAGACTAAACAAAACCCTGGTCAACAGAATAATGTAATAGATCGATAGAATTAATGCTTCAATCTAGTTGACATCTGTAAAGTTTCTCTGTCATCTTTCGCGGAGCAAAGACGTTTAGGGACTGGGGAGAAAATACAATAGTGCAACAAAAAAACTGGAAAGATTTTCTGTCAAAATGACAAATGACACCAGTTTGACCGGTTGAAAAGGAAAATAAACCTGTGAAAATGACCCAATGTTTTTCTGATAAGATTTCAGTTCGGCTTGGATGCATATTTTAAGCCTATGTGGTTGAAATACTATCAGCTTTTATGACGAAGGCAACACCTCTACAGATGGTATCTAACTGAGCATTGCATTCCTTCAAGATGCAGAAAGAAAGAAATCATTCTCCACTCCTGTTCCCATGTCCACATTTTGCCTCCATCTGGTGTATCATTTTACAGCAAGAAATGCTTAATTCTGCAGGAGTTAATATTAAGGCTATGTGAGAGGTTATAGACCTACAGTCCTGGCCAAAGGTTTTGAGAATGACACAAATATACATTTTCATAAAGTCTGATGCCTCAGTGTCTTTAGATATTTTTGTCAGATGTTACGATGGAATACTGAAGTATAATTACAAGCATTTCATAAGTGTCAAAGGCTTTTATTGACAATTACATGAAGTTGATGCAAAGAGTCAATATTTGCAGTGTTGAACCTTCTTTTTCAAGACCTCTGCATTCAGCCCTGGCATGCTGTCAATTAACTTCTGGTCCACATCCTGACTGATGGCAGCCCATTCTTGCATAATCCATGCTTGGAGTTTGTCAGAATTTGTGGGGTTTTGTTTGTCTACCCGCCTCTTGAGGATTGACCACAAGTGCTCAATGGGATTAAGGTCTGGGGAGTTTCCTGGCCATGGACCCAAAATATCGATGTTTTGTTCCCCTGCCCTTCTTGACACCAGGCCATCCTCCAAAAGTCTTTGCCTCACTGTGCGTGCAGATGCACTCACACCTGCCTGCAGTTGAATCAACTTTAGGAGACGGTCCTGGCGCTTGCTTGACTTTCTTGGGCGCCCTGAAGCCTTCTTCAAAACAATTGAACAGCTCTCCTTGAAGTTCTTGATGTGAAAATGTATATTTGTGTCATTCTCAAAACTTTTGGCCACGACTACTCATCAAAACAGTAGGCCACAGTTCCCTTGATATGCCATAGGCCTATTTGAAGTCCCGTCTTGTATAGCGCTTCACAATCATCACATAATCATCACAATCATCTTACATAACGTAGACGGCACTGCTATCATCCTATTTTACCACTTCAACAAATATTTTCCAAACATTACTTTTCTGGCCCTCTCTTTTTATTTTCAACTCTCCTTTTGCAGCTTTTGTCATATTGAATTAAACTTCGACAATGTCCTTTTTGCTCTGTGGTTTGACGTTAGCTTTTTCTGCCCTTTCCCAAAAGCGTTGTTTCGCGATTGGCTGTGTGGGCTATGTGGCTTGCCTACAGTTAAGCCCTAAAGTTTTGGCTTAAGCACTAATACCAGAAAAAAACTCAATGTAGCCTATATAAATTGCACAAGTATTATACACTTATGTTTTTTTTAAGGTATTATTACTTTTTATTTAACCAGCCCACCCGCCCTTCAGCCACACACTATTTAATGACCTTAAACCGGTCCGCCACGAGGATATAGCCACGGGGACTGGGGGTTATGAGTCAACCCGTACGTCACTAGTAGGTACCATATAGCTGAGTCTATATTTCTATTGATATAGAAAATGTAGCCTTGTTACTGCCACCTGCTGTTTGCATGCATGTATCTGTGTCTATGTGTGAGTGCCATTGTGTCTCATTTCAGTAAATGCATGCTAAGTCTTTGATTTTTCAGGCTTCATTCACACTTTGAGACTGCATTTCTTGGTTGTTTGTCACAGACTCTTGAGCCACCTCGCTGTATCCTTATACTGTATACAACATTCTCTTCTCCAAGTGTCTAGAGCTCTGCAATTCCTACTTTGTTGTGTGAACACCATTATGCAGTGCACAGTTACACAGTAATACAGCTCGTCAGTATTCATTTACAGCAAACAAACAGATATTTACAGGGCAGTTCATTAGATACATGTACTTTGGTATGAGCAAATCAGGCCTATTGTTCTGTGATTCTTCTGAATTATCAATAAGAGCAAATGTACTTTTACTTAGATCAAATAAGCGGTTTTAGTCAAAATCCTAATATAGGTGTGTGTAATATACTGTGTTTGTAATGTTCTTGTAGATACAGTGTTGTATAAGTGTGTATGTTACAGTTGAACTGAGAGCTTGTGACGTACAGTAGAGAAGCCATGAAAGCCAGCCAGCAGTGGAAGACAGGCAGGTCTTCTCTTGCTTCGCTGCAACGTTTGGGACAGTTAGTCAACGTATCCCAACATGCCGAGAGAACGACTCTGATCAAAATGCAAAAATAGTGTTTTCGAATGTGTAGACACACCCTCAAACATCTCATTTTTGGACTGAGATTCTTGGTCATATGGGTGAAAATAAGTACCAAGAAAAAGAGAAGTAGTCAATACAAATATTTCATATTATAATAATGTGTGTCACTTTAGAGTTGTGCCCGCTTCAATATCTCAACAACAACTTCACATGCCCTATGAATGTCCCAGGAATACTGCTTCCCTCAGACATGTTATGTTTCATGGCCTAATTGTAAGGATATCACATGACAGGATTGCATTGTCACCTTACAGCAATATTGAGATTTCACCAAGAATGTTTCTTATTCTATGATTTATATATTGACCTCTAGTCTAGATTCTAGAACATAGGAGAGGGAAGTATACAGCTATCAAGTGCTTCTCTCTCTCTCTCTCTCACACACACACACACACACACACACACACACACACACACACACACACACACACACACACACACACACACACACATACACACATACACACACACACACACACACAAATTGAGGCCTTGGGCGCAGTCCTCTGAAAACGTTATAGTTTCCCATATCTCTGTACAATTCTACCCTCATGTTTGTGCAGGGCAAGGCCATAAGGGCTGCTGTGCAGAATGCACACTAGCATGCTCTTCTGTAGATCTAAATGTACAGTTAACTATTTTGGTTGGAATATCTTCCCCAGTTGATGACATTGCTGTCTGTAGTGGATGACAGCTGAGCGAACGAGGGGCTCTGTGTCCAGGTCAGCTGTGACAGCCTAGTGTTACCATGGCTCTGGAGGGTTTCAACAAGCTCTTCCACAAACTGAGGGAGGCCCATGAGAGAGAGGTCAAAGGTGAGTGAGCATTCCTCCAACAGTATCAGTGTCACTGATACTCTGAAACGTGAGTCAAAACAAAAGAGTGAATGGACTAACAACTTTATTATGTCTTTGTAACAGCAAATAATGTCTTTGTAATACTGGAAGCTGAGTGTCTGTAATGTGTAGCACTTAATTATGCAAGTATAGCCATGTGGTTTTCGGGAAATCACGCAAAGATTTCCCCCTGTGAATTGATTTTTTTTCATTTTTTCCCCGTGAAATTTTCACAAGTCAGATGTGTTTTTTTGACACGTGAAGTTTCACATGTACATTTTTCACCTGAAAAACAAACAAACACACATTTACTTGTCACCACTTCCAGCAATATCTGGTCTCCCATCCAGGACCGAACCTGCTTAGGCAAATCAGCAGTGGGATGAAGGGTGGTATGTTTCTATGTTGCTAGAATGAATGAGTCAAAACTTACAACTGGAACAAAAAATTTAACTTTTGAGTTTATGTTTTGTTTTGCTTTCAATATCATTATTTTTGTTTGCAATACTAAGAATGTTGATCTCGACATCAGAAGTTTTGTTTGCTATTTACAGTGTTGGGGAAGCCACTCTGAAAATATGGTTTACCAAGCTATTATTTCACACTGGAAAAGGTTCAACTACACTTAAAGCTACCCTTTAGAAAAATATAGTTACCTAACTAAAGTTACTTTGAAAAAGTAGTTCACTACATCCAAACTACTTAGTGAAAAATGATCGTATCTAAATATGAAATTTCATAGACTTCACATTGCAAGAATAGATCACTCTGGAGTCAGAAGTTAACAGGATGTGTTATTTAGCCTATTAAACACAAAACTATGTTTCAAATGAGAATTAGGCAGGTCTGATGCCGTCTTCACCCATGTTTTAGTTTATTTTAGCAAAGAAAAGTAGTGTGAAGTTCCAGTAGTTAGCTACATCACTACATGGCATTTGTTTTTAATTAACTACCGAAAATACTACTAGTTGATCTACAACTCCCCAGCACTGGATATTAATGGCACAAAAGTAACTCACTCAATTGAGGATTGCACAATATAATAACACTATTACTCTATTAAAGGTGTTTAAAGTGTCAATCCTTAATTGAAACATTAACAAAGTGCTCTCCCCGCCACAGTTTCGGTAAAAAGCAATGGGGCTGAAAAACACAACAACTCAAATCCATAGACTACAATTAACGGACTGACTATCCATGATATCAAAATTATTGTTTAACAATGTTCTTAGGCTTTACAGTGTTTGTTTACATTTACTTAATTTACAAACATTGGAATAAATGTGGAGGTTTTTTTACATGTGAAACTTTCAATTAGATTTTCACTTTGATGTCTGGAATTGCAAGTTCACTTGAACATTTTTCACATATGAAACTGCAAATGAGATTTTTACATGTGATTGTTTTTCGCTTGTGAACGTGCAATTCTACATGTGAGGTGAAAAACATGTAATACTCCTCATATAGAAAGGTGGTGTTAACATGTGAACACTAAATTGAATACATGTTAAAAATGTGGTTTCACAAGTAAAATTGAAGCTCAACATGTGAAAACAGCTATTTGACATGTTTCTCTATCTCTCTCTATTTCTCTCTCTATATTTCTATTTCTCTCTATATATTTCTATTTCTCTCTATATATTTCTATTTCTCTCTATATATTTCTATTTCTCTCTCTCTTTCTCTCTCTCTCTCTCCCTCGCTCTAGAATGGCAAGAGACATTTCAGGAGCTGAACAATAAAAACAGCTGGTGAGTAAAGCACTTCATTAAAGGTGACATGTTGATATATGGGAGATGTAGTGATGGCAGTTCTTGGTGTGTTACTCTGAGTAGTGAAACAAAGCAAATGGAGGAGCTGTTTAACAAGAACCAACAGCTGAAAGAGCACCAGAGATTACTTACAGAAAACATCAAACAGCTGGAAAATAGGTGGGTCCCTCTGTGTGTCTCTGTGTTTGGGTATTCTATATTAGTATTTTTAGCTGAACGTTTTATTTTTCACATGCACATGTACAGTGAAATTCTTAACTTGCAAGCCCTACCCAACAGTGCAGTATACAATATCAAAAAAGTATACTAACTAATGAGAAATATTAAAATAGGGTGTTTTAGTGTGTGCTGTCTTAACACAATGTGTTGCTGAATGTGTGTCAATGTTTGACCCCCTGGTGACCTCTGTGCTGCAGGTTGAGGGCGGGGCTCTGTGACAGGTGTACTGTCACTCAGGACGTGGCCAAGCGCAGGCAGCAGGAGTATGAGACCTCCCAGATCCAGAGCCTCCATCATATTTCCATCCTGGGTAGCTAGCTAACACATCAACCCCTCCTTCACATGCATCTCAAGCATTGTGTAAAGATCCAACAATAATGCTTATTTTATAGCTACAGTATAGTACTTAAACATTAGCCATGGACTGTGGGTTATTTTGTAGTGGGAAAGATGAACAAAATGAAAACGGAGAACCAGAGACTGCAAGAGGAAGTCAGTCATCTGAGAGGAGCACAAGAGTGAGTTATATGCACCGAGTGACAAACATATTATGAACACCTGCTCTTTCCATGACATAGACTGACCAGGTGAATCAAGTTGAAAGCTATGATCGTTTACTGATGTCACTTGATAAATCCACTTCAATCAGTGTCGATGAAGGGGAGGAGACGGGTTAAAGAAGGATTTGTAAGTATTCACACCCCTTGACTTGTTCCACATTTTGTTGTGTTACATCAACATTTTTTTTTTTTTAAATCTCATCCATCTACACACAATACCCCATAATAACAAAGTCAAAACATCTTTATAGACATTTTGGAGAATTGTATTGAAAACAAAATACAGAAATGTCTGATTTACATAAGTATTCACACCTGTACATGTACAATCACCTTTGGCATCGATTACAGCTGTGAGTCTTTCTGGGTAAGTCTTTAAGAGTTTTGCACACCTGGATTGTCAAATATTTACCTTATTATTTTTTAAGTTCTTCAAGCTCTGTCTACTTGGTGGTTGATCACTGCCAGACAGCCATTTTCAAGTCTTGCCATAGATTTTTAAGCTGATTTAAGTCAAAACCTTAACTAAGTCACTCAGGAACATTCAATTTTGTCTTGGTAAGCAATTCCAGTTTAGATTTGGTCTTGCGTTTTAGTTTATTATCCTGCTGAAAGGTGGATTTTTCTCCCAGTGTCTATTGGAAAGCAGACTGAAACAGGTTTTCCTCTAGGATTTTGCCTGTGCTTCGCTCCATTCCATTTTTTTTTGTCCTAAAAAGCTCCCTAGTCCTTGTCGATGACAAGCATACACATAACATGATGCAGCCACCACCATGCTTGAAAATATGAAGAGTGGTACTCAGTGATTTGTGTTGTTGGATTTGCCCAAAACATAATGCTTTGTGTTGTGTACATAAAGTACATGTATTTGCATTTTTTTGCATTATTACTTTTGCAAACAGGATGCATGTTTTGGAATATTTGTATTTTGTACAGGCTTCCTTCATTTCACTCTGTCATTTAGGTTGGTATTGTGGAGTAACTACAGTGTTGCTGATCCATCTTCAGTTTTCTCCTATCACAGCCATTAAACGATGTGATTGTTTTAAAGTCACCATTGGCCTCACGGTGAAATCCCTGAGCGGTTTCCTTCCTCTCCGGCAACTGAGTTAGGAAGGACACCTGTATCTCTGTAGTGACTGGATGTAATTGATACACCATCCAAAGTGTAATTAATAACGTCACTATGCTCAAAGGGATATTCAGTGTCTGCTTTTAAATGTTTTACCCGTCTACCAATAGGTAGCCCTTCTTTGCAAGGAATTGCAAAACCTCACTGGTCTTTGTGGTTAAATCTGTGTTTGAATTTCACTGCTTGACTGAGGGACCTTACAGATAATTATGTGTGTGGTACATAAAGAAAGTAGTCACTAAAAAATCATGTTAAACACTATTATTGCACACAGAGTGAGTCCATGCAACTTATTATGTGACTTGTTAAGCACATTTGTACTCCTGAACTTATTTAGGTTTGCCATAACAAAGGGGTTGAATACTTATTAACTCAAGACATTTCAGCATTTCATTTTAAATTCATTTGTAAAAAATTCTAAAAACATAATTCCACTTTGACATTATAGAGTATCGTGTGTAGACCAGTGACACAACATCTCAATTTAATCCATTTATTTTTAAATCATGCTGTAACACAACAAAATGTGGAAAAGTTTAAAGGGTGTGAATACTTTCTGAACACACTGTATGTGAGAGGGTGAATGGGCAAGATAAAAGATTTAAGTGCCTTTGAACGGGGTATGGTAGTAGGTGCCAGGCGCACCGGTTTGTGTCAAGAGCTGCAATACTTCAGGGTTTTTCCACGCTCAACAGTTTCCCGTTTGTATCAAGAATGGTCCACCACCCAAAGGACATCCAGCCAACTTGACACAACTGTGGGAAGCATTGGAGTCAACATAGCCCAGCATCTCTGTGGAAAGCTTGACACCTTGTAGAGTCCATGCCTCGAAGAATTGAGGCTGTTCTGAGGGCAAAAGGAGGGTGGGGGTGCAAATCAATATTAGGAAGATTATCTTATCGTTTTGTATACGCAGCCTGTTTTATTACAAGTGAGCCTATTGTTGTGTGTAACTTTGCGTGAATAAATGTGATTTTGTCTTGTTAGTTGGAGCATAACATTCTTGTCATTTCAGGAGTCAGGGTGGACATTCCTCCTCCCAGGATGCAACCCCGGAGGTCAGGCAGTCTGCTGACATTTCACCTTCTGCTGTGCCACACGCCACAGCCATCAGGTCTCTCAGCCAGCCACCAGAGGGCGCCACTGCCGGGCTGTCCATAGTCAATACTGAGATGGGCCACAGACGTTCCTTTGTAGCTGACGGTGAGAGGAAAGAATACACTTCTCATCATGAACTTAAAGTATTTTGAGTCAATTAATGATACTCATCACTATCACCAGTATAATCATCAGGATTTGTTTTCTTCTTTGGGCTTTTTGACAAAATAGAGACGCTACTTGAACGTAGACATGTGAAGGGATGGCATGGAAAACAATCCTATGTAAGTGATTTTGTTTGTCTTAAAAACAAATCATTAGCTGAACATATGGATCAATATAGAACAAGTCAAAATGTCCCCTCTCAGCCACCATCTACCTTCTTAACGCACACAGAAATCCCATAAGCCTCTATTCATGTCCACTCCCATCCCACAAGCATTGAGGCCAGAGCAAAGTACAGCCAGAGGCAACACTGGGGAGAAGAGGTGAGCAAGTGAGGCAATAACAGCAAAAGATAGTGAAAAGAGAAGCACATTTACCTTATAACCTTTTCCTCTCTTCCCTCTCTTTCTCCTCTTCCCCCATCCTTCCCTTCTCTTAGAGTCCATAGTATGGAAACAATTGGCCAGCAGCGCTACCCTGTCACTCCCTCCATTCCCCCCCACCTGTTTGTCCTGAAGAACACCCCTCTCCCTTCTTCTCCCTCTTTATCCTCCTCCTCTCTACGTGGAGATGAGAAGCAAAAATGTGACCTGGTCCATGCCCCGGTCCCCTACCGTCCATTTCCTATCAAGAGTACCCATCTCTCTGTCCCCTGGCCCCTGCCCGAGCACTCTGACTGGGGCACCCTGGCCACCTCTGTTGGTGATGGCCTGGTGGTCCACCCCAACCCTAACCCCAACCTCCAGACCTTCCACCAGCAGAGCAGCAGCAACAACCAGAGCAGGGGGCAGAGCACTGGGCAGGCCTGGCCCAAGCCTGGGAAGAGCCCAGCTGCACGGGTCCAGGACCAAGACAGGCGGGGGGTGCAGCACCCATGTCGGGATGTGTTGGTGCAGCCAGAGAGGGTGTTTGGGGAGGGGCTGAAAGGGGCTGACTCTCCTCTGGACCTGTCTGACCCTGGGAGGTTCAAAAGCAGTAAGTCACCACAGGACAGCAAGGCCAGCCCCACACTGCAGGATGTGTACATAGAGGGAGAGACATCTAACAGGGCCACAAGGACAGACTCCTCCCCACAGATCCAGGCCAGTCCTCCCTCTTCCTCTTCTTTTCCACCTGCTCCTCCCTCATCCTCCTCTTCTACACCTCCCTCCAGCCAACAGAGGCAAAGCCCCAGTGATCACAACCTCAAGGTACTTTACGGAAGCATTCCTCTCAATGAACATGTGAAATAGACAAACCAACACACACCAGTGTTTTTTTTTCATGACCATGGCATTATTCCTATCTATTACAGCTTGTTGGATGACTGTCATTCATACTCCATTCAACCATTTCACTGTAACATTGATAGGTTTATGCTACTACATGATACTTGAGTTTTCCCTATACCCATCATGAGGTTTCTACAACCTAGCCTATGAATGAAAGTTTACAACGTAGGTGCACGCAGGTCGAGAGAAAATTGAGGTGACAGACAGTGACACATGGACAGACAGTGACACATTCAATACCGTCTTGCACACTCTTGCCTGTATCTAGCTTATTTAGGGTGTAATCATTAGTCCAACAGTTGCAAACACAAGTTTTTATTGGACAAATGCAGGTATTTTATATCCCCGTTTCGTTTGCTTCCGGTTAAGAAAAGATTTTCAACAGAATCGGCATAATGAATACATCCCTGATCACACATAAACACAGGTCACTTTCATAGCAGCCATATTGTATTCCTTCTCATCTCTATGCGTCACCAGACAAAAAAAACTTTCCAAGCCAAATCATGTCATTGTCCCCATGTTACCTAAAGTAGCATCCTAGTCAACATAGCAAATAGAACTAATGTGTTAGTAAACTCGCTACAATCCTGCAGTAACGTTACAGTGTATATAGGCAGTAAGCAGTTACACCGACGGGCCCCGGTGGCAATAAATTATTAAACTAAAAGCTTACCTTGACTGGGAAGAGTTCCAGTGTTGTGTTGGAAAGTCATAGCCAGCTAGTTAACATAGCGTCCCTCTGTTTGAGCTGGGTGTTTGAGTAACTAAACTAGCCAGCTGCATTTGCTAGCTAAGTAAGTGAAACGGAAGGAAAAAAATGTAATCTCTCTCTCTCTCTTCTCCCTCGTTTTTGAAAAAAAGTATTTGTTGAAAACTGTTCAACTATTACATTTCTCTCTCTTTAAGTCAATTATGCACCACATTTTATGCACTGCAGTGCTAGCTAGCTGTAGCTTATGCTTTCAGTACTAGACTAATTCTCTGATCCTTTGATTGGGTGGACAACATGTCAAGTCTATGGAAGGGGATGAGAACCATGAGCCTTCTAGGTTTTGTATTGAATTCAATGCACCAAAAGGAGGATGGAAGCAAGCTGTCCTCCGGCTACACCATGTTGCTACCCTACAGAGTGCTGTTGATGCTACTGTAGACCTTCATTTCAAAACAGTGTGTTTTAATCAATTATTTGGTGATGTGTGAATACATTTAGTATAGTTTTATCTAAAAAAGGATGACTTTTTCAATATTTTACCATTTACATTTTTTTTTAATTCACTGAGGAGGATGGTCCTCCCCTTCCTCCTCTGAGGACCCCCCACTGACACACACATGTGTGATTTAGTAATTTGATATGTCTAACCCCGTCCACAGGAGGGAGGGCAATCAGAGATGGTGGAAGCTGACGGGAAAGCAGATAAAAGAACAGGAAAGGAGTCTAAGGACAGGAAAGACCCTGTTCTGACCATCTCACTGCATCCAGGTACAGAACACCGCGACAAGGCTCTATGCGTATGTGTACAAGTACATATAATAATAATAATACATTTTATTTGCGCCTTTCAAGATACACAAGGAAATAATAAAATATTAAATATAAACATGTCTATTACAAAAAGTAGCATGGCTCACAAAAGAAGTTACTCTTTTGTCCTCAATTGCTTCTGTATTGTTGCCGCAATCAAGGGGGAGGCCGATGACATCAGAGTGAACCATCAGACCAACTCCTTGAATTGTCAAACCCTTGAATTTCTACTGTTAACACTGTTGAAATTCAATCTTATTACTTTATTTTTCTTTTCTCTGCCTCGTTCTGGAACCACCTCATTGCCGCAACTTAATTTCAAGGAAAGTCACATTTGCAATCATATCATGTGAAACAATGTGTGGGAACTCAGGTTGGAAAAGTCCATTATTATGAACAAGTCCGTGGGTGGAATAGCCCATTATTATGGAACAGTCCATTATTATGCACTAGTCAGGGTGAAATAGTCTATTATTATGAACCATTAAGGGTGGAACAGTCCATTATTATGCACTAGTCATTGTGAAATAGTTCATTATTATGAACCAGTCAGGGTGGAACAGTCCATTATTATGAACCAGTCAGGGTGGAACAGTCCATTATTATGCACCAGTCCGGGTGGAACAGTCCATTATTATGAACCAGTCCGTGGGTGACTAATGATACTTGTTTCTACTATTATGAGATTATATGAATATTGATATGAGGACCTTGAGCAGGAAGTTTGAACTCATCCATGATTTTATTTCTTGAAGACAGTTTATGAGTGATGATGGGGAGGTCAGAGGTGAACGTAGATTTGCATGTCATCAGCGTAACAGTGGGATTGCAGACCGTATTGATGGATGATTTGGCCGAGGGGTAGGATGTAGATGATGAAAAGGAGAGGCCCTAGGTCTGAGCCTTGTGGGACTCCCTGGCGGACAGCATAATGGGCGGATTTGAAGTGTCCCAGGGTCACTAACTGCTGCCTCAGATCAGTGTCAAAACAGAAGGACACGTTAACAACCGTGAGGGGAGAGATTGCAGGAAGACATGTCTTGACTAGGGAAGTGGGCATAGGATCAAGTGAGCAGGTTGAAGCTTTGGATTTGGTGACTAGACCAGAGATGAACTCAGCATCAAGAGGGGAGAAGGCGGAGAGGGAGGAAATGGTTGCTGAGTCGAGGGTATGGAGGGAGCTCACTCAGTGGACTTTGTTTGAGCTGTATCTACAGTGCCTTGTGAAAGTATTCGGCCCCCTTGAACTTTGCAACCTTTTGCCACATTTCAGGCTTCAAACATAATGATATAAAACTGTATTTTTTTGTGAAGAATCAACAACAAGTGGGACACAATCATGAAGTGGAACGACATTTATTGGATATTTCAAACTTTTTTAACAAATCAAAAACTGAAAAATTGGGCGTGCAAAATTATTCAGCTCCCTTAAGTTAATACTTTGTAGCGCCACCTTTTGCTGCGATTACAGCTGTAAGTCGCTTGGGGTATGTCTCTATCAGTTTTGCACATCAAGAGACTGAAATTTTTTCCCATTCCTCCTTGCAAAACAGCTCGAGCTCAGTGAGGTTGGATGGAGAGCATTTGTGAACAGCAGTTTTCAGTTCTTTCCACAGATTCTCGATTGGATTCAGGGCTGGACTTTGACTTGGCCATTCTAACACCTGGATATGTTTATTTTTGAACCATTCCATTGTAGATTTTGCTTTATGTTTTGGATCATTGTCTTGTTGGAAGACAAATCTCCGTCCCAGTCTCAGGTCTTTTGCAGACTCCATCAGGTTTTCTTCCAGAATGGTCCTGTATTTGGCTCAATCCATCTTCCCATCAATTTTAACCATCTTCCCTGTCCCTGCTGAAGAAAAGCAGGCCCAAATCATGATGCTGCCACCACCATGTTTGACAGTGGGGATGGTGTGTTCAGGGTGATGAGCTGTGTTGCTTTTACGCCAAACATAACGTTTTGCATTGTTGCCAAAAAGTTCAATTTTGGTTTCATCTGACCAGAGCACCTTCTTCCACATGTTTGGTGTGTCTCCCAGGTGGCTTGTGGCAAACTTTGAACGACACTTTTTATGGACATCTTTAAGAAATGGCTTTCTTATTGCCACTCTTGTGTTCAGGGTGATGAGCTGTGTTGCTTTTACGCCAAACATAACGTTTTGCATTGTTGCCAAAAAGTTACATTTTGGTTTCATCTGACCAGAGCACCTTCTTCCACATGTTTGGTGTGTCTCCCAGGTGGCTTGTGGCAAACTTTGAACGACACTTTTTATGGATATCTTTAAGAAATGGCTTTCTTCTTGCCACTCTTCCATAAAGGCCAGATTTGTGCAATATATGACTGATTGTTGTCCTATGGACAGAGTCTCCCACCTCAGCTGTAGATCTCTGCAGTTCATCCAGAGTGATCATGGGCCTCTTGGCTGCATCTCTGATCAGTCTTCTCTTTGTATGAGCTGAAAGTTTAGAGGGACGGCCAGGTCTTGGTAGATTTGCAGTGGTCTGATACTCCTTCCATTTCAATATTATCGCTTGCACAGTGCTCCTTGGGATTTTTAAAGCTTGGGAAATCTTTTTGTATCCAAATCCGGCTTTAAACTTCTTCACAACAGTACCTCGGACCTGCCTGGTGTGTTCCTTGTTCTTCATGATGCTCTCTGCGCTTTTAACGGACCTCTGAGACTATCACAGTGCAGGTGCATTTATACGGAGACTTGATTACACACAGGTGGATTGTATTTATCATCATTAGTCATTTAGGTCAACATTGGATCATTCAGAGATCCTCACTGAACTTCTGGAGAGAGTTTGCTGCACTGAAAGTAAAAGGGCTGAATAATTTTGCACGCAC
This sequence comes from Oncorhynchus tshawytscha, assembly GCF_018296145.1. NCBI lineage: Eukaryota > Metazoa > Chordata > Actinopteri > Salmoniformes > Salmonidae > Oncorhynchus > Oncorhynchus tshawytscha. The sequence goes on along the minus strand of NC_056444.1, from coordinate 57,369,984 downwards.
AATTTTTCAGTTTTTGATTTGTTAAAAAAGTTTGAAATATCCAATAAATGTCGTTCCACTTCAGGATTGTATCCCACTTGTTGTTGATTCTTCACAAAAAAATAGAGTTTTATATCTTTATGTTTGAAGCCTGAAATGTGGCAAAAGGTCGCAAAGCTCAAGGGGGCCGAATACTTTCGCAAGGCACTGTATTTTATTGTCTATTTTGTTTTGGAAGATGTCCAGCTACTGACGACAGAGGTCAACTGTAGCATTGAGGGGGGGGGAGTCATTCTGTGGCTGTAGTACTGTAGCTTTTTGATTGTGCAGAAGAAAACTTTCAGGTTATTATGACCTTTACTGATTATATTTGAGTAGTGGGTAGACTTGGTCTTGTGGAGAGCGTCTTTGTAGTTTGAGACATGTTCCTTATATGCATGTACTGTGAGCCCTGTTTTCTTATCCAGCCATTCCAGCTGGGGGCCGGCAGCCTTCGTGGTACGTAGTTTGGGTGTGTACCCGGGTGAAAACTGGGAGAAACCATTTTTTTTGTTTGATATGTTTCTCTGTAATTACAGTGGTGCTCCTTGAGGCTCTGAATTATGGATTACAGAATAAACTTTACTCCAACGGCAAGGCAAGTGTCTACTCTCCCTATATGTCCACAGTCTGTAAACTGAAACTGATTTGAGGTCATTGACCGTTAGTATCTTGTCATTGTTTGACATTTACAGTCAGCCCAAAGCACGGCTGCAGGGAGCAACTCAGACGACCAGGAAGTGGAGAGCAGTCTGTCTGGGTCAGAGAGCAGCCAGAGTTCCAAGAGGAAGTGGACTAGGCTGGATACAGACACAGAGGGTAAGGATGGATAGAGAGAGGGGGAAGAAGGGGAAGTGAAAGGGGGAGAGAGAGCGAGAGAGAAAGTGAAAGAGAAATCGATAGAAAGATCACACATGAAGTCAAATGTGTGTCTTGTATCAAGCTGTGGGATTCTTTTCTCTTGTTCTCCTCTAGCTCCTCGTCAGAAGGAAAAGAGGATCAACCTTCTTAGTACAGTAACTGGGGAAGAGCCCACAGAAGTGAAACAGATGACCGGTCAAGGATAAAATCACACAGGTCTGTAGCTCACACGCACTATACTGTGCTTACTGAATGTCTGAGAAGTAGCCGGAATGTCACAACGAGATGGAAACACATAATTGTCAGTAGAATGTGTTATTTTCACAGGAAATGTCCCTCATCTAAGAATAGTGTAAAAGAGGGGGTGGGGGAAGTGAGACAAACTGTGCATTAAAATATTGTCTTCACATAAACCCCTTGGCCTGTAGCTCTGTGTTGCTGAAACACAGATTGAATTACATTTATTAAGAGAGTAAAAGAACTACACTTCGACCTCGACCTCTTTTTGTTGTTCCTCTTCCCTCAGTCATGCGACGTTCGATGTAAAAAAGGATCAAGGCATTGTAGTCCCCAGGAGGACATCTATCGGCCGTATTCCACCCTCCTCATCACCCCTCATTGCAATGAAAATGTCTGCCTTGCTGGAACAGAGGGACAGACAGTGTCAAGGACTTGAACAGAGCTTCTTCCATCTGACTGTTGTCCTTTCAGTAGAGGGTTCTTGCTAGTGGGCGTTATGCATTTCAATGGAATAACCTTGATAATGACTAGCTAGATAATAACCTTGTGATTAGTGTTCAATTATCCTCCAACTGATAATGTATTTCACGCTGACTTCCCAGTATTGCTGTTGTCTCAGAAGGCCAAACAGGGGGAGTTGACACTGTACTAGAGCGCCGGCTTTATCTCTCTCTCTCTCCCACTCTCTCGCTCTCGCTCTCGCTGTCTCTGTAACCCCTATCTCTACTTCTCTCTCAAACTTATCTTGTTCTCTCATACATATTTATACATTTCTACTTCGTGGCAGAACTGTCAACTCCGCCTGGCTATTTTTGTCACAAATTGTTCTTCACCCCGTCCCCAAACGTTCTTCTTCCTCTTTTTGGTTTTCAGAAAGCACATATTTTGCAAGTCTTAACCTTCCACTTGCAGTTGCCACAAAGTTTGTGTCAATGTGGTGGGGTGATGTGTGGGGTTAGAGTGTGGAGGGGGGGGGGAGACAACACGATAGTTCTGAAGCCATTATGGACTCTCGTTGATATCTGCTTTTTTACTAATGTCATTAGAGTCCATTATGTAAATTGTCAGTAGGCAACTATGTGAACTTAGTGCACTCAGCGTTGGAGAAGGCTCTGAGAGACACTGCTCTACCATGTTTACTCCGCATACAAATGTGTTCCCAATATGTGACATTGGGATATTATACACTTATGCTATGGTTCACCTTTGTTTTTCCAATGAAGGTAAACAATCTTCAAACTCTTAGAGACACTGTTGTGTACTAGCTATAAAATCAATATTAAATGTGTCATTTTTTAAAAAGCAGTCTGAATATGCAGTATACCTTAACAATGTGATGAAAAATAAAACATGGTTATTTGGATTATAAAACTGTCTGGAAACATGTCTTCGGTCCAGGATGTTATGCAAAGTGACTATGTTGTCATGATCAGACCAACAGTGTGGAAATCCCTCCTATGATGCTGTGTTCATCCGGGAAACCGACACCCCGACCCAGTCACAGGAAGTCAACACCACAGTGAACACAGAGATGGAACACTGTGGGATTTCTGGCTTTTCCATCACCAATCACTAGATGTTTTTCAAATCAATATATGATAGTTTCATATGGTGGAAATATTTCAAATGTTCAAACACTTTAGATATCTTTTCAAATTGGACATCTCACAGTAAGATTTGTATACAGACAACCGCACACATAATTGCATGAGTCATTTTAAAGTTATCTCGGTATCGCACTGGTGAGGTTCCTCCTTCTCCTGTCTGGTTTGCATGTGGAGGGCCCACGCTGGCAGCTTCGGTCCTGGAAGAAAAGAGTCCTTGTGTTACTATCGATCAGACATTACCGAGCTGTTGCAAATCTCTGCATTACCACAATCATATCCTAGCAGGAATGTTGATGGTGCAAATTGTGTATGTACAAAAAGGGGGTGGGGGGTAAAGGAGATAAAGAAGAGGAAAACTTCAGTAGAGAGAAAGGGAGAGTGGGAGTGAAAGACAGGGAAGAAGAGAGAAATGTTAATGGTACTGTAGGTCTTTGTGGTCTTTGTCAGGTTAGTAAAGGAATACCTTAAACACCGATGAGATTCATCACCCACGCAGAATCAATCAATCAATCAAATGTATTAATAAAGACCTTTTTACATCAGCAGATGTCAGAAAGGGCTTATACAGAAACCCAGCTCAAAAACCCAAACAGCAAGCAATGCAAATGTAGAAGCACGATGGCTAGGAAAAAACTCCCTAGAAAGGCAGGAACCTAGGAAGAAACCTAGAGAGGAACCAGGCTCTGAGTGGTGACCAGTCCTCTTCTGGGATGGAGATGGATTAATACTTCTATGTTTATTTAACCTTTTATGCCATTTTTTTATTTGGAGATTCTGAACTGCTCTTGACTTCAAGTAATGACACTAAATGATATGACTGACTGAAGAATTTAACTTTAACTTCTCTTCTCCTGCAACCCGCCTCACCCAATGTGGTACAGATCTGCTATTTTTATACTTTAGAATCTGAACCCCCATCAGAAGCCAGGCAGCTAACTAGCTACTAGCTAGTAGCCAGCCACTGCTAGCGGTCTTCACGGTTAACTCGGACATCAGCCAGCCTCAGCTCGGTCAATACCTGGCAGCGCGATATCAACCCAGAGCATATCGGACTGCTTTTTCTCTACCACATCTCCGGATTCCTACTGCAAGCTCTGAACCTTTACACCGGATAAATGCAGCTAGCTAGCTGCAATCCGAGTGGCTACTCCTGGCTAACGTCTCTGTCCCGAAGCAAGCACCAGTTAGACTGGAGCTAGCCTCAAGTTAGGCCCATCTCCTGGCTAGCCAAAGAGGTCCACCAGCCAATTCTTGGGCTACTATACCTCTTTTGCCAATTGGCCTGGACCCTTTTACTGCTGACACGGAACCCTGCCGATCCATCACGACTGGTCTGCCGACGTAACCGTCCGAGGTGGTTTCAACAGGCTCCTCCGTTGTGACGTTGCCGGAGGCCCATCTGCTATCCCCGGCCTGCTAGCTGTCTGAATCGGCGTGTCTGCAGCTCGCCTAGCGTATTAGCGACTACTGAATTGGGTCTATTGCTACTCATTGGACCCTATCATCAATCGGCTACACATGCCTCTCCCCAATGTCGATATGCCTTGTCTATTGCTGTTCTGGTTACTGATTTTTGTCTTATTTCACTGTAGAGCCCCGAGCCTTAACCAATATGCCTTAGATAGCCCTTTTGTTCCACCCTCCACACACGCAGTGACCTCACCTGGCTTAAAACCTCTTGGAACTACCCATCCCGGATCTGGGAGAATTGTCAGCAACTACACTAATTAGCATGGCACAACGGTCAAATAATCTTACTAGAAAATATTCATGAAATCACAAGTGAAATATAGCGAAACACAGCTTAGCCTTTTGTTAATCACTCTGTCGTCTCAGATTTTGAAATTATGCTTTACAGCGATAGCAAGACAAGCGTTTGTGTAAGTTTATCGATAGCCTAGCATAGCATTATGTCCAGCTAGCAGCAGGAAGCTTGGTCACGAAAATCAGAAAAGCAATCAAATTAACCGTTTACCTTTGATGATCTTCGGATGTTTTCACTGACGAGACTCCCAGTTAGACAGCAAATGTTCCTTTTGTTCCATAAAGATTATTTTATACCCAAAATACCTCCGTTTGTTTGTCATGTTATGTTTAGAAATCCACCGGAAATAGCGGTCACGACAACGTCGGAAAAAATTCAAAATTATATCCATAATATCGACAGAAACATGGCAAACGTTTTTTATAATCAATCCTCAAGGTGTTTTTCAAATATCTATTCGATAATATATCAACTGGGACAGTTGGCTTTTCAGTAGGACCGGAAAAATGGCTACCGCTCTCTTTTACGCAAGAATCACTCTGAGAGCCATCAGCTGGCCACTTACGCAATGTGTTCGTTTACGCTCATTCTTCAACATAAAGGCGTGAAACTACATCTAAAGGCTGTAGACACCTTAGGGAAGACGTAGAAAAGGGAATCTGGTTGATATCCCTTTCAATTGGCAATAGGGATGCATAGAAAGACAGGAGTTTCAAAATAAGGGTCACTTCCTGATTGGATTTTTCTCAGGATTTCGCCTGCAATATCAGTTCTGTTATACCCACAGACAATATTTTTACAGTTTTGGAAACTTTAGAGTGTATATGCATATTCTAGCATCTGGTCCTGAGAAATAGGCAGTTTACTTTGGGAATGTTATTTTTCCAAAAGTAAAAATAGTGCCCCCTAGCTTCAATAGACTAGTGCCTCTAGAGACAAAACCTCTCTCAGTGTCACTCAATGCCAAGGTTTACTTCCACTGTACTCACATCCTACCATACCCTTGTATGTACATTACTTGAATCTATTCTTTCACGCCCAAAAATCTGCTCCTTTTACTCGCTTTTCCGAACGCACTAGACAACCAGTTCTTATAGCCTTTAGCTGTACCCTTATCCTACTCCTCCTCTGTTCCTCTGGTGATGTAAAGGTTCACCCAGGCCCTGCATCTCCCAGCACCACTCCCCAGGCGCTCTCATTTGTTGACTTCTGTAACCGTAAAAGCATTGGTTTCATGCATGTTAACATTAGAAGCCTCCTGCCTAAGTTTGCTTTATTCACCGATTTAGCACACTCCGCCAACACTGATGACCTAGCTGTGTCTGAATCCTGGTTTAGGAAGGCCACCAAAAAGCCTCAAATTTCCATACCCAACTTCAACCTTTTCCGACAAGATAGAACTGCAAAAGGGGCAGAGTTGCAATCTACTGCAGAGATAGCCTGCAGAGTTCTGTCATACTATCCAGGTCTGTGCCCAAACAATTTGAGCTTCTACTAAAAATCCACCTTTCCAGAAATAAGTCTCTCACTGTTTCCGCTTGTTATAGATCCTCTTCAGCCCCAAGCTGTGCCCTGGACACCATATATGAATTGATTGCCCCCCATCTATCTTCAGAGTTTGCACTGTTAGGTGACCTAAACTGGGATATGCTTAACACCCCGGCCATCCTACAATCTAAGCTAGATGCCCTCAACAAATTATCAAGGAACCTACCAGGTACAACCCTAAATCCGTAACCATAGGCAACCTCATAGATACCATCCTGACCAACTTCCCATCTAAATACACCTCTGCTGTCTTCAACCAGGATCTCAGCGATCACTGCCTCATTGCCTGCAGCCATAATGGGTCTGCGGTCAAACACTCCCAAAAACACTTTAGCGAGCAGGCCTTTCTAATCGACCTGGCCCGGGTATCCTGGAAGGATATTGACCTCATCCCATCAGTAGAAGATGCCTGGTTATTCTTTAAAAGTGCTTTCCTAGCCATCTTAAAGAAGCATGCCCCATTCATAAAATGCAGATCTAAGAACAGATATAGCCCTTGGTTCACTCCAGACTTGACTGCCCTTGACCAGCACAAAAACATCCTGTGGTGTACTGCATTAGCATTGAATAGACCCCGCGATATGCAACTTTTCAGGGAAGTCAAGAACCAATATACACAGTCAGTTAGGAAAGCAAAGGCTAGCTTTTTCAAACAGAAATTTGCATCCTGTAGCATTAATTCCAAAAAGTTTTGGGACACAGTAAAGTCCATGGAGAATAAAAACACCACCACTGTCCAATGCACTGAGGCAAGGAAACACTGTCACCATCGATAAATCTACGATAATCAATTATTTCAATAATATTTTTTTATGGCTGGCCATGCTTTCCACCTGGCTACCCCTACCCCGACCAACAGCTCGGCACCCCTTGCAGCAACTTGCCCAAGCCCCCCCTCCTTCACCCAAATCCAGACAACTGATGTTCTGGAAGAGCTGCAAAATCTGGATCCCTACAAATCTAGACCCTCTCTTTCTAAAATTATCCACTGAAACTGTTGCAACCCCAATTACTAGCCTGTTCAACCTCTCTTTTGTATCGTCTGAGATCCCCAAAGATTGGAAAGCTGTCACGGTCATCCCCCTCTTCAAAGGGGGAGACAGTCTAGACCCAAACTGCTACAGACCTATATCCATCCTGCCTTGCCTTTCTGAAATCTTTGAAAGCCAAGTTAACAAACAGATCACCGACCATTTCGAATCCCACCGTAACTTCTCCACTATGCAATCTGGTTTCAGAGTTGGTCATGGATGCACCTCAGCCACGCTCAAGGTCCAAAATGATATCATAACCGCCATCGATAAAAGACAGTACTGTGCAGCCATATTCATCGACCTGGCCAAGGCTTTTGACTCTGTCAATCATCGCATTCTTATTGGCAGACTCAATAGCCTTGGTTTCTCAAATGACTGCCTCGCCTGGTTCACCAAATACTTCTCAGATAGAGTTCAGTGTGTCAAATCGGAGGGCCCGTTGTCCGGACCTCTGGCAGTCTCTATGGGGGTGCCACAGGGTTCAATTCTCGTGCCAACTCTTTTCTCTGTATATATCAATGATGTCGCTCTTGCTGCTAGTGATTCTCTGATCCACCTCGACGCAGACACCATTCTGTTTACCTCTGGCTCTTCTTTGGACACTGTGTTAACTAACACCCAGATGAGCTTCAATGCCATACAACTCTCCTTCCGTGGCCTCCAACGGCTTTTAAATGCTAGTAAAATTAAATATATGCTCTTCAACCGATTGTAGTCCGTACCCGCCCGCCCAACTAGCATCACTACTCTGGACGGTTCTGACTTAGAATATGTGGACAAATACAAATACCTAGGTTTCTGTTTAGACTGTAAACTCTTTTTCCAGACTCACACTAAGCATCTCCAATCCAAAATTAAATCTAGAATCGGCTTCCTATTTCGCAACAAAGCCTCCTTCACTCATGCTGCCAAACATGCCCTCGTAAAACTGACTATCCTACCGATCCTTGACTTCGGCGATTTCATTTACAAAATAGCCTCCAACACTCTACTCAAAAAACTGGATGTATTCTATCACAGTGCCATCTGTTTTGTCACCAAAGCCCCACATAATATCCACCACTGCGACCTGTATGCTCTTGTTGGCTGGCCCTCGCTACATATTCGTTTGCAAACACACTGGCCCCAGGTCATCTATAAGTCTTTGCTAGGTAAAGCCCCACCTTAGCTCACTGGTCACCAAAGCAACACCCACCCATAGCACAGGCTCCAGCAGGTATATTTCACTGGTCATCCCCAAAGCCAACACTTCTTTTGGACACCTTTCCTTCCAGTTCTCTGCTGCCAATGACTGGAACGAATTGCAAAAATCACTGAAGCTGGAGTCTTATATCTCCCTATCTACCTTTAAGCATCAGCTATCAGATCAGCTTACCAATCACTGCACCTGTACACAGCCAATCTGTAAATAGCACACTCAACTACCTCATCCCCATATTGGTATTTATCTTCTTGCTCTTTTGCACCCCAGTATCTCTACTTGCACATCATCATCTGCACATCTATCACTCCAGTGTTAATGCTAAATTGTAATTATTTCACCTCTATGGCTTATTTATTGCCTTACCTCCCTACTCTTCTACATTTTCACACACTGTACATTGATTTTTCTATGGTGTTATTGACTGTACGATTGTTTATGTGCAACTCTGTGTTATTGTTTTTGTCGCACTGCTTTGCTTTATGTTGTCCAGGTCGCAGATGTAAATGAGAACTTGTTCTTAACTGGCCTACATGTTTGAATAAAGGTGAAATAAAATAAATCATCAACTCCACCAATCAGGCCTTTATGGTAGAGTGGCCAGACGGAAGCCGCTCCTTAATAAAAGTCACATTACAGTCCACTTGGAGTTTGCCAAATAGCAACTAAAGGACTCTCAGACCATGAGAAACAAGATTCTCTGGTCTGATGAAACCAAGATTGAACTCTTTGGCCTGAATGCCAAGCGTCCTGTCTTGAGGAAACCTGGCAACATCCCTACAGTGAAGTGTGGTGGTGACAGCATCATGCTGTGGGGATGTTTTCAGTGGCAGGGACTTTGAGACTAGTCAGGATCGAGAGAAAGGTTAATGGAGCAAAGTACAGAGAGATCCTTGATGACAACCTGCTCCAGAGCACTCAGGACCTCAGACTGGGGCGAAGGTTCACCTTCCAACAGGACAATGACCCTAAGCACACAGCCAAGACAAAGCAGGAGTGACTTTGGGACAAGTCTCTAAATGACCTTGAGTGGCCCAGCCAGAGCCCAGACTTGAACCCAGTCGAACATCTCTCGAGAGACCTGAAAATAGCAGTGGCGCTCCCCATCCAACCTGACAGTGCTTGAGAGGATTTGCAGAGAAAAATGGGAGAAACTCCCCAAATACAGGTGTGCCAAATTTGTTGCGTCATGGCCAAGACAACTCGAAGCTCTAACCGCAGCCAAAGGTGTTTCTGAGTAAAATGTCTGAATACTTATGCAAATGTGATATTTAAATGTTGTATTGTGTATATATTAACTTACATAATTTTATTTAGAAGTATGCAATAATGGGTCTGTAATAGAATAAAAGTGTCCAAAATAAATGTAGACATTAATAAATGCATTTCTATAGTTCCAAAATGTGTTTTACAACGGTGGGGAAGTGCCAAGACGTAGCTTCAAATAAGCACCCCCTCTGAAGGTCATCTAGTGTAAATATAAGTCATTGCTGCAGACTCAGGCCATAGCCATTACCCATCCAGTAGTGCAGTGGTTCCTGGAGAATTGGGTATATAAATCTTGCGAAAAAGTTCTGGCCCGCCTGGAGAAGGAAAGGTGCCCTGTCCAAAATATTCTATGAGAAACAGTGACATACACTCTGAATTATATAAAATTACACATCTCATATTGGTCTTTCACAGTCAGGTCATCCCAAGCTGTATTGTGCAAGTAGGCTAATAGTAGGCTAATAGTAGGCTAATAGTAGGCTAATAGTAGGCTGATAGTAGGCTAATAGTAGGCTAATAGTAGGCTAATAGTAGGCTAATAGTAGACTAATAGTAGGCTAATAGTAGGCTAATAGTAGGCTAATAGTAGGCTAATGGTAGGCCAACCATTGAAACCAATAAATGAGGCGGTTAACTGAGTCAGAAATTCACAGGTTTTTGATTTTATTATATTCTTTCAGGTTTTTGCTCTCAAAGTCACAATTTTAAATAGAAAAACAATAGAATTTGATGTTCTAAGTCCTAAAAATGCTTTAACCACATAATGAGACCACGTTGATGTCTGGAAATAATCTAAGAAATTTCGATTTTTGACTGTAGTTACCATTTAATTTAAGTGCACAGGCACTGTTTGGTTAGCAGTGTTTGTGTAGCACGTGATATGTAGTTTGCAAAACAAATGGCCACTGGATTGATGCAAATAATCATAACATCATTCTGCCAGGTAGGAATATAAATTGTTGCCCTCCTATACCCCAGTAAATCTAGAAAATTCCAAGTAGGTAAAAAACGTTGAAAATTATCTAAAATACATTTTTTTCCAGATGTTGAAATCAGGTTAATTTTCGGGCTCTGAATAAAAGTTGAAAGTACGTTTTTTATAGATGTCTGTTTTTGGACCAAATCTGAACCAAACAAAGACGTCTATGCCTAAACATCTGCCTCGTATTCCAAAGGTTGCAAATTCTAATCCAACAATTGAAAGTTGTTTTTAGATTTTTAGATTTTTGTTTTAAACTTATGCTAAACCTTAACCCTTATCTAAACCATTCGGAGTTAATACTTAACCTTAATATTTCGGGGGTTAACGACTAAATTTATCCCGAACCTTAAGAATTCTGAGTTAATGCCTAAATGTAATCTTAACCACATCACAATGTGACGTTTGAGATACATGGCTGAATGTCTAATTCGGACCTGAGATTGTGAGAGCTAGTTGTGTAAAACAGGCAGTTGCATTGCCTTTATTAGACCTGATCCCTGTGACTATTTGGCCAGGTCAATGTGTCTATTTAAGCTCTTAATATCAGCTACCCAACGTTATGAGGCGTTATCCTGAGCCTATTTTCAATGGGAATCGATGAGTTAACACAGTGGGAAATGCAGAAGTATTTTTTATTTCGTTATGATCAGCTCGTCAAAAATAGACTGATACACTCTTGAAACCACTGATCTTGACAGTTTAGCACAAAGGGTAAAACTCATGGACAGCAGTTGTGAGAAGCCTCCATTCGATGTTGTCCATTTTACTTTGACCTGTGCTGTTTTTAGGACATGACGCTAATTAAGATGTCAGAGCATTTTATATTTGATTGGGCGCCATTGAGTTTAGGCTATTTGATTGGAGAAACGTGCATGATATAAAAAGTGTCCTTCTGATTACATTGCCATTCATGTGATCTCCAGCCTGTAGGCTACAGAAAATACCATATTCTTCTAGCATAGGGTATATCTGCTACATGATTTATGTTATAATATTTCTTGCTGGAATATTGGTGGAGCGCTGCAGTGATTCTTCTCTCCAGTTCTCTGGAGAACTGTGCTGGGAATGGACAAGCAAAAATATGTTGCACCCCTGCCTTTGAGCGCTCACCTAAAATGTCCATATGCCACTGGTTGAGAGAAATTGTCATTGTTTCAGGCAGAATTCTGTGAGATGTTATGTGTTGTTGGAGGTGGCGTCTTGGTCAGTTACACTTGAAAATGCGGCCCTAGTCAATCTGCCTAATCCTGCCTAATGTCCGGGCCAATCCATGTTTGTCTACGAAACCGCTTGCATGTGAGGCGCGCATTTTAGAACGGGGTGTTCCTGCAAATTGCATTTTGGAACATTCGCACGTAACACCATGAGCACATTGCTGCCCTAAAACGTGAATAAATAATTGTTTATCAACATTTTAAACTATACATTCTTATCTGTTCCAAATGCCTTATTAATAATGGTGTATATGCTGTACACCTCTACTACACTACTTTGATGCGCATGGTGGGGATTAAAGACGTGAGTATATTCAATGCCCACTGAAAAATAAGTGGATATAAAGTGTGTACCTGCGTACACCCTTCACTACACCACTGGCCCCATCTAAAAGAGAAAGGGAAAGGGGGATACCTAGTCAGTTGTACAACTGAATGCATTCAACTGAAATGTGTCTTCCGCATTTAATCTAAGACCCTACTTCTGACTCTCTCTTTCGAGCCGTGGCTCAGAAGAAATTTGTGTTTAATCCTGACATTTGATTAAGGATTAGTTAAAGAGACAGATGATTTGTTTGATGTCCTTGCATGGCCCGATCCGCCCATGCCTCCATGCCCTCAGTGTGGGATGTTGTCTGTGACTCCAGCGGAGTATGCTGCTCGGGCTAATGTGTCCCCATGCCATTCGTGATCCCAATACAACATATTGCATTTGTACGTTTTTGTTAGATAGGGTATGATTTCAAAGGGGAGGGCTGTTGAAAATTGATACAGAAGGTATGTGCAATTTAGATATTCAACAAAGATAATCTCTTACAGCAGGTGCCAAAACAAACTGTAGAAGTTTAGAGGCGCTTTAATAATATTTTTAAGACAACTTTTTCAATTCAAACCACAAAAGAGTTAGGCTAACTACAGTATATATATATTTTTTTTTCAAGAAATATCCTGTTTTTTCTTATTTGTATTTTATGTGCATTTTTAAGTGTTCGTACTCAGACCATGTCTAGGTTTACTAGGCTACTTTCCGGAAGAGTCTGTAAAAAAACATCCAGCCCGCAAAGATAGCAGTGTCATGATTGATGTAACCTCCTCCCCAGGCTCGAATTAAATGACCCATAGACCAACACATAGACAGAGAGAGACCCGGCTGGTGGGCGAGATTATGATAGATGTGACAGAGACAGAGAGAAAGTTCGTCGTGCACAGTCAGATGTGAGGCACTAACTTCCTCGTATGCAACTAGAACGCACCCTTCAACTCATTCTATCTGAACTATAATCCCGGGATGGAAGAGCCGATATAAAAGAAAAAGGAGTGTTTTTCTAAAGAATACAAATAATTCAGCGTTGAGGACCAAATAGCAGAACATACGTGGAATATACAGCTGGTTGGAACGAGGTAACTCCCTCTAATTTGTTATTCTAGACCACTAACCTATACTACAAGGGGAACATGTATACTCACTGATATTCATACCATAGGCAATAAGCATTTCTTAAAGAATAAAAGCAGATGACGAATGGATGGATGTTGTCTTATTACAGCATTTCCCACCTGTGTCATTCAGTCAGTGGCAGTCAGTGCGCTTTAAATGGTTAACCCTGCATTTAACCATTCGGAATGAATGCCTAAAGGTAAGGTTTTAACCCTATCCCAAACCTTAACGGTGACTTTAACCACTCGGAATGAAAGCCTAAACGTAATGGTTTAACCATATACAAAACCGTAACCCTTAAACCAATGAGTCCTACTATAACGCCAGCGTGTTTGGGACTTCTAACTCCATTTAAAAACCATGTGTTTGAGCTACAGACTTCTAGATTATACTATTGGTTTGTAAAACAAGGGCGGATCCCGAATCGACCCGGGCATGGTCTTTTAAATCGAAATGTCTGTAGATTCTGAATGGTTTAAGATACAGCTATCTATGAAAAGCTGAGACTCTCATGAACACGCACATGTCATCTGTTTTGCTCTAAGACACTCACAAGCTATACAGGAGTCGTTAGATCCCTTACATTTTTTTCAAATTTGGTTACGTTACAGCCTTATTCTAAAATGTCCTGAATTTAAAAAAACATCAGCAATCTACACACAATACCCCATAATGACAAAGCGAAAACAGGTTGACATTTTTGCAAATGTACTAAACATTTAAAACATAAATACCTTACTTGCATAAGTATTCAGACCCTTTGCGATTAGTGAAATTAAGCTCAGGTGCATCCTGCTTCCATTGATCATCCTTGAGATGTTTCCACAACTTGATTGGAGTCCACCTGTGGTATATTAAATTGATTGGACATGATTTGGAAAGGCACACACCTGTCTATATAAGGTCCCACAGTTCACAGTGCATGTCAGAGCAAAAACCAAGCAATGAGGTCCAAGGACTTGTCCTTAGAGGACCGACAGAGGCACAGATCTGGGGAAGGGTACCAAAAATGCCTACAGCAGTGGTTCCGTACCCCTCCAAACATTCAACCTCCAGCAGCGTACCCCCTCTAGCACCAGGGTCAGCACACTCTCAAATGTTGTTTTCTACCATCATTGTAAGCCTGTCACACACACACACTATAAGATACATTTATTAAATATAAGAATGAGTGTGAGATTTTGTCACTTCCCACGAGCCGGGTTGTGACAAAGAGCTCTTATAGGACCAGGGCACAAATGATAATATAATAATAATCAATCATTTTGCTCATTATTTAGCCATCTTACATATTAAACCTTATTTGTTCATCAAAAATGGTGAATAACTCACCACAGGTTAATGAGAAGTGTGCTTGAAAGGATGCACATAACTCTGCAATGTTGGGTTAAATTGGAGAGAGTCTCAGTCTTAAATCATTTTCCTCACACAGTCTGTGCCTGTATTTAGTTTTCATGCTAGTGAGGGCCGAGAATTCACATAGGTACGTGGTTGCAAAGGGCATCAGTGTCTTAATAGCGCCATTTGCCAAGGCAGGATACTCTGAGCGCAGCCCCATCCAGAAATCTGGCAGTAGCTTCTGATAAAATTAAATTTTCACAGAACCGCTTGTTGCAATTTCAATGAGGCTCTCTTGCTCAGATATTGGTAAGTGGACTGGAGGCAGGGCATGAAAGGGATAATGAATCCAGTTGTTTGTGTCATCCTTTTCGGGAAAGTACCTGTGTAATTGCGCACACAGCTCAGTCTGCTGCTTCGCTATGTCAAAATTGACATTGTCCGTAAACTTGAGTTAATTTGCACACAAAAAATCAAACAATGATGGAAAGACCTGTGTGTTGTCCTTGTTAAAACCTCTTGCGACTAGCAATCCCGGATCCGGGATCGTAATCATCGCCTCAAAGGAATTAGCATAACGCAGCGGACATAAATACCCCTAGAAACTTTTCCTATTCATGAAAATCACAAATTAAATATATTCAAACACAAGCTTAGCCTTTTGCTAATCACACTGTCATCTCAGATTTTCAAAATATGCGTTACAGCCAACGCTAGACAAGCATTTGTGTAAGTTTATCATGGCATAATGCTATGCTAGGCTCTGCTGGCAGCAGGCAACATTTTCACGAAAATAAAAAAGCAACCAAATTAAATCATTTACCTTTGAAGAACTTCGGATGTTTTCACTCAGGAGACTCCCAGTTAGATAGCAAATGTTCCTTTTTTCCAAAAAGATTATTTTTGAAGGCGAAATAGCTCCCGTTTGTTCATCATGCTTGGCTGAGAAATCGACCGGAAAATGCTACCACTACAACGCCGAACCTTTTTCAAAATTAGCTCCATAATATCGACAGAAACACAGCAAACGTTGTTTAGGATCAATCCTCAAGGTGTTTTTAACATATATATTTGATAATATATCTGTCGAGGCAATTGGTTTCTCATAAGAAGCGATTGGAAAAATGGCTACCTCAGTATTTTACGCAAGATTTTCTGCGGGAAACACCATGTGACCACTTGCTATATATTGTCCCTTACGGCTATTCTTCAATGTAAATGCGTAAAAAGACGTCACAATGCTGTAGACACCTTGGGGAATACGTGGAAAACGTAAGCTCATTCGTAGCTCATTCACAGCCGTATAAGGAATCATTGGCATGAGGCGGTTTTAAAAAATGCGGCACTTCCTGGTTGGATTTATAACTTGGTTTCGCCTGTAACATCAGTTCTGTTGCACTCACAGACAATATCTTTGCAGTTTTGGAAACGTCAGAGTGTTTTCTATCCAAAGCTAGATTATAATGCATAGTCGAGCATCTTTTCATGACAAAAATATCTTGTTTAAAACGGGAACGTTTTTCATCCCAAAATTATAAAAAAATTAGAATAGCGCCCCCTAACACTTAACTGGACAGACAGAGAAGAGCTCCAACTTCTTAACTATCGCCTCAATTTTGTCCTGCACATTGAATATAGTTGCGGAGAGTCCCTGTAATCATAGATTCAGATCATTCAGGCAAGACAAAACATCACCCAGATAGGCCAGTCGTGTGAGAAACTCGTCATCATGCAGACAAGTGAAAATTATGGTCAGTAAAGAAAGCTTTAAGCTCGCCTCTCAATTTAAAAAAAAGGCGTCAATACTTTGCCCCTTGATAACCAGTGCACTTCTGTCTGCCACCCAAGTGGCGTCGGGAGCAACAGCTTGCACTCGCGTTACCACTCCACTGTGTCTCCCTGTCATGGCTTTTGCGCCATCAGTACAGATACCAACACATCTTGACCACCAACGTCCATTTGACATCACAAAGCTGTCCAGCACTTTAAAAATATCCTCTCCTGTTGTCCTGGTTTCCAGTTGTTTGCAGAAGAGGATGTCTTCCTTAATTGACCCCCCATAAGCATAACAGACATATACCAGGAGCTGTGCCAGGCCCACCACGTCTGTTTACTCATCCAGCTGTAACGCATATAATTCACAGGCTTGTATGCAAAGCAGTAATTGTTTCAAAACATCTCCTGCCATGTCACTAATGCGTTGTGAAACAATGTTGTTTGATGAAGGCATTGTCTGTCTTTTTTTGCTTGCATTTTCCCCCAGCATTGTCCCAGCCATGACAGCAGGAAGTATTAAGTCCTCCACAATAGTATGGGGCTTGCCTGTCCTAGCCACTCGGTAGCTCACCATACAAGACGCTTCTAGAGCCTTCTTATTTTAAAGGAACCTATTGGTTTGATACATGTCTTACTACTCAAAAGTCGTCTTACTTCTCAATTAAAAAACTCCTGTGGCTTATTTTTCAAATCGACATGTTTAGTTTCTAAATGTCTGCGCGAGAGGGAAGGTTTCATCGAGTTGTGAGATAGTACTTTTGCACATATAACACACTGTGGCTGAGGAAAGGCACTACTCCCAATATAAGTGAACCCCAAATCAATGTAGTTCATCATATTTGCGCCTTATCGATGGTCCAACATCTCTTTCTGTTGTTCGGTGCTTTCCCAGGTAAGGGGGTAGAAGCTATTTGGCTGCAAAGCCCCGTTGGAAAATCTAAATGGACTGTTTGAAAATGTGAACCACACGCAATGTTTAGGAATAGCCAGTTTGGGAATAGCCAGTTTGGGAATAGCCCGTCTATAGCATTGAAGGTCCCCAAAAACACAGTGGCCTCCATCATTCTGGAAGAAGTTTGAAACCACCAAGACTCTTAATAGAGCTGACCTCCTGGCCAAACTGAGCAATTGGGGGAGAAGGACCTTGGTCAGGGAGGTGACCAAGAACCTGATGATCACTCTGACCGATCTCTAGAGTTCCTCTGTGTAGATTGGAGAACCTTTCAGAAGGACAACCATATTTGCAGCACTCCACCAGTCAGGTCTTTATGGTAGAGTGGCCAGACAGAAGCCACTCCTCAATAAAAGGCACATGACAGCCTGTTTGGAGTTTGCCAAAAGGCACCCGAAGGACTCTTAGACCATGAGAAGATTCAAGATTCTCTGGTCTGATGAAACCAAGATTGAACTCTTTGGCCTGAATGACAAGTGTCACGTCTGGAGGAAACCTGGCACCATCCCTACGGTGATGCATGGTGGTGGCAGCATCATGCTGTGAGAATGTTTTTCAGCAGCAGAGACTGGGAGACTAGTCAGAATCGAGGCAAAAATGAATGGCACAAAGTACAGAGAGATCCTTGATGAAAATCTGCTCCAGAGCACTCAGGACCTCAGACTGGGGCGAAGGTTCACCTTTCCACAGGACAATGACCCTAAGCACACAGCCAAGACAACGCAGGAGTGGCTTCGGAAAAGTCTCTGAATGTTCTTGAGTGGCCCAGCCAGAGCCTTGAACTCAAACAAACATCTCTGGAGGGACCTGAAAATAGCTGTGCAGCAATCAAATCAAATTTATTTATATAGCCCTTCGTACATCAGCTGATATCTCAAAGTGCTGTACAGAAACCCAGCCTAAAACCCCAAACAGCAAGCAATGCATGTGTAGAAGCACGGTGGCTAGAAAAAACTCCCTAGAAAGGCCAAAACCTAGGAAGAAACCTAGAGAGGAACCAGGCTATGTGGGGTGGCCAGTCCTCTTCTGGCTGTGCCGGGTGGAGATTATAACAGAACATGGCCAAGATGTTCAAATCTTCATAAATGACCAGCATGGTCGTATAATAATAAGGCAGAACAGTTGAAACTGGAGCAGCAGCATGGTCAGATGGACTGGGGACAGCAAGGAGTCATCATGTCAGGTAGTCCTGGGGCGTGATCCTAGGGCTCAGGTCCTCCGAGAGAGAAAAAGAAAGAGAAAAGCAGAGAATTAGAGAACGCACACTTAGATTCACACAGGACACCGAATAGGACAGGAGAAGTACTCCAGATATAACAAACTGACCCTAGCCCCCCGACACATAAACTACTGCAGCATAAATACTGGAGGCTGAGACAGGAGGGGTCAGGAGACACTGTGGCCCCATCCGAGGACAATGCTCTCCATCCAACCTGACAGAGCTTGAGAGGATCTGCAGAGAAGAATGGGAGAAACTCCCCAAATACATGTGTGCCAAGCTTGTAGCGTCATACCCAAGAAGACTTGAGGCTGTTATTGCTGCCAAAGGTGCTTCAACAAAGTACTGAGAAAAGGGTCTGAATACTTACAGTATGTAAATGTGATACTTCAGTTTTACATTTGTAATACTGTTGCTAACATTTCTAAAAACCTGTTTTTGCTTTGTCATTATGGGGTATTGTGTGTAGAATGATGAGGGGAAAAACAATTTAATACATTTTAGAATAAGGCTGTAACGTAACAAAATGTGGAAACTTTTCGAATGCACTGTAGATGCAATGCCTCTTCATGGCTTGTAATCTATATTTTGATGGAAACCAGGGGTTTGAACTGGTTCAGGGAACAGAACCGGTTCAAGCCAAGCCCCATCCATGTCCACCCCTCTCTCTCACTCTCTCCCAATTGTGAAATTTCAGTAGTATCTTGAGCAATAGCACGCTGACCAAAAACTTGGACTTACCACCTGCACTCTCTGCACCTTAGCACACACACACACACACACACACACACACACACACACACACACACACACACACACACACACATCACAACTGCTGCCACTAGATTCTTATTTATTATTGCTAAATACTGCACAGCTTAAACACTTGACCCCCAATCCCTCTTCCCCAAAACATGTGTAAATATTGTACAATAAATTGTGCATTCTCGTATTACACTTATGCTACAATGTTTATTCTATTCTATTGAACCATTTACTTTAGGTTTGTATTCTAAAATTGTATTATTTCTTATTGTTGTTGCATCATCAAGAAGGAACCTGCAAGTGAGAATTTATTTGGACGGTGTACATCTGTATCCCGTACATACATAACTTGAAACTAAACAACTATTACTCATTCCATAACAAGCGTCTCTATCCGTGCTAATTGGTAGAGTAAATTAATGAGCTATTTGGTCAAAACCGTCGATTTCACAGGCTTTGAAAAAAATAAGGAAAAGGAACTATATGAATCGTTAGCTTCTTTTTTTTTTACCGGTTCAGAACACTGCAACGGAACAAAATAAATAAGGATTCTGTTCAGAATTTAGGTTCTAAGCCCTGATTTGAAAGTAGTAATTGTGGATTTTGTAAAAAGAAAAAAAAAACAGTAAATGGTCACATCACACCCAAAACTTGCTTCCATAAGTTGAACATGTTATGTGTGTGTCTGGTGCCTGGTTCCATGGCATGGCAGTTTGTGAGAGTACTAGCAGAGGAGGTTTAGCAGTGATGTTTTTCACATGGTGTACACTCCCAGTCCCAGCCGCCCTCCGCCTGCCCTGCAGCAGATGCAATGATAGTGGTTAGTGCCAGAGGCACACATGGCACAGGGCTCTCACAGCTAACTAGATTTGCATCTGTGGGTAATATGATGGGTTAGAGACAGACAGGCAGGCAGGCAGGCAGACAGACAGACAGAGACAGAGACAGATGGAGGAGGATGGTTGGGGAGTTATTAGGGGCTGATTGGATCAAGTGACGTGGATAGAAAGATGGATGGAGACGATAAGGATGAGGGGGCACTTTCTAAAGAGCAGGGTAGTTCTCTGCGTCTATGGTCTGATCATCACCTCCAGTTAACTTCCTCTGTACAGGAAGTACATGCCATGTGTGTCATGGTTTGATGAGATTAATGGACGATGTGAGTGGTTGATAAGAGGCTGAGGAGGTTTGTAAATGGATGAGAAAGGTTTGGCCAACCACCAGAGACAATTTTTCAAGATATAACACTTGATGGTTTGGAAGAAGCATCTTCTTCTGAGAACCGGAGAGAGGGGAGGGGGGGGGTGTTCCTATACCTGTAGCCTGGCATACTGGCATGGAGAAGCATAATATGATGGATTGGAAAAGGTTCAATCACAATAACCATTTAGCCTTAAATAGTTTTGCTGCAAGTTCAACTTTAACTGTTAAAAATAAACTGACCCTGCTGTGACAAAGAGGAATACAGTTTAAATGGAAAGGTAAGTGAATATTTACAAATTTAATTATGTTAGGTTAGAGTAAGGGTATCTCTCAGACTGAAAAACATCACTTCTTCCCTTCATCTCTCTTTCTCTCTCTTTCACGCTGACACGTCTCAGTTAAAGGCATTCAGTTGTACAACAGACTAGGCATCCCCCTTTCCCTTTCATTTTAATACTGCAGCTCATCTGTTTATTTCAACAGAGATGAATAATAAAATGACAAGTCCTATCTCTCTCACACAGACATAGACTCTATTAAATCAAAATAATTACCCCTGTCTAATTTCTCTCTTGTAAATATTTTACACAGACCATATGACTGGTTTAAGTTGAAAAGAAAAAGCTCTTCATGCCACCAATCACCATTTAGCAAATGTTTTAACCTGCTGGCCCAAGGGCGGGGCTGCGTGTTTCTAGTTGAGTGTCACTGGTGATTATGACTGAGCATTTTGTAGCTTTTAAACAGCTGTGTAACAGCTGTATGGGAAATATTACAGTAAACGGTCACCCTCAGAGCATAAGGCAAGTATATCCATACAGTATCTTGTAGTAAACACTTCATAATACATTGACTTAGCACTGCTATGGTGCCATTTTTACACTCTCTCCACCTTGCGTTACCAGTCCAAATTTAGTGAACAGACATTGTATTCTGACTGATATTTTTGAAATAACACATTTTTAGGTTCTTCCACTATGGGCTGTGTGGGGTCCAAGGAGCAGCAGGATCCCAGCAGCAAAGGTGTGGTCAATGGTGACTCTCTCAACCAGACTCAGACAACCCACTACGTCAAAGACCCCACCACAGGGACCAAGGCTGTGAGTGGACACATTATTATTACTGCTAGACTCTATTCTGTTGCCAAGAGCAAGATACTGATCTGTAAGTAGGTTTCCTTTGGTGTCTGGGGTGGTCATTACTTCATGTGTGTTAATTGTAAACCCAGCTATCACATCTAGTTCCTTGGAAGTTGTGGGATCAAATGTTTTTGGTTTCACATTGGTTGTGGGAACAAATGTTTGTAACATGTTGTGTTGCTACCATGCTGTGTTGTCATGTGTTGCTGCCTTGCAATGTTGTTGTCTTAGGTCTCTCTTTATGTAGTGTTGTGTTGTCTCTCTCGTCGTGATGTGTGTTTTGTCCTATAGATATATTTTATTTATGTTTAATTCCAGCCCCCGTCCCCGCGGGAGGCCTTTTGTCTTTTGTTAGGCCATCATTGTAAATAAGAATTTGTTCTTAACTGACTTGCTTAGTTAAATAAAGGTTGTTTTTTAATGGAAAAAGAAATGCCATATGAAAATAAGTAAACATTTAGCCTGTCGGGGAACGTTTAAATTTAGTTCTCATGGAGGTTCTGAGAACATTTTACTCTGGTTCCTTGAAAGTCTTCCTGGGAGGCCTTATTAACACTCTGAGAATGAAAATTGTGGGTTATTTGGAGGTTTTTGAATGACTTCCTTTAAAACTTCTTTTAATAACTTTGATAGCTTATTTGGGGTAAACTTTCTTGAACTCCAAGCGCAGATAAGACGCATGGAAATTACTTGGGCGTTCATCATGCAAACACATTTATTTTTATTGTGACATGGCATCAGTGAGATTCAAACCTATAATCTTCTGTTCTCTATCCATGGAATTAATCCACCAGCGTGGAGCTAGCATGCCATGTTTTTTTAAGCATACAAAGCTGTTAATTTTAATCTATTCAAACAAACCCTATTTCAAAGGGAAAAGCACTCAATAAGATCAGGTTTGGCCAATTAGTGGGCACGGCCAACACACCTGAACACACTTAACAAAATAGAGGATACAGAGAGTTTTGTTGATGCTGAGAATGGAATGTATATTTCTTGTTTTTTATGGAAAGTTTTCTTAACGTTCTCAGAACAATTTGATAACATGACTTTTAATAGAACCGTTATGCTGAAGTACTGAAATTCCCACAGAAGAATATTATTTTTTGTAACATTCTCTGAACTATTTGAGAACATTCCCAATGTCAAACCGATTAGATAATGTTCCTAGAACATTACCAAAATTGAAATGAAATGTAACCATGTTTCAACTTTTGGGAAATGTTCTGTTAAAGTAATGAAATACTAAGAACATTTCTGTCAAGTTCCATAAATGTGCTGAAAATGTTCCAAAGCCAAGCAACTATCCTGCACCAATCCCAGACATTTGTGGGATGGTTGTATGCAAAATAACTTTAGGACAACCAGGCTCTCTCTAAGCTCTAAGAAACATCTGGTTCTCAGAACATTATGTGCTACAGTAGCAGGGATGTGACTCAGGGCTGTTATTTAGAATGAGGAAGAGGAAGTAGCACAACCAACAAGCGCAGAAATGTGTTTGCGATCATTGAACAGACATTTAGTGACTGAATTGACATGTCTCTCCTCTATTTCTGTTTTACTTACATTCCTATTTTCTGTCAGTCTATCTCACTCTTGCTTAGTCTGTCATTGACCACACATCTCCTTCTCTGTCTCATTCACTTTCTCCCAACCATACTATGCTACAACTATAATATACTATGTTCCATACTACATTTCTCATGGTTCTCCTTCAAAACTCTAATCTCATTGTCTTTACAGAACAGAACCATCACCGTTGCCCCTCCAGTCCCCTCTAATGGTGAGTATAACGCAGAAAAGTTACAGTACTCACATTGCTTACTTGAGTCTGTGATGGAGGAACTATTACTGTATCACACTGTATTTTGAGCAGCACACTAACACACTGTGTGTCTAAAATAGATTACCGTTTGTTGTCA
This sequence comes from Oncorhynchus tshawytscha, assembly GCF_018296145.1. NCBI lineage: Eukaryota > Metazoa > Chordata > Actinopteri > Salmoniformes > Salmonidae > Oncorhynchus > Oncorhynchus tshawytscha. The sequence goes on along the minus strand of NC_056444.1, from coordinate 57,346,493 downwards.
TGTAATGAGGCCACATAATGTATGAGGGTGAAAGGAGTGAGCGTGTGTGGGTTGAAATAGACCACTCAGAGCCTGATCACACAGGACAGCAGAGATGATCTCTCCACTGATATAACAGTAAGACATGAAGTGACCCAGGCAAGGCACTGTTGTTGTATTAACAATGTAAAGTTGCACACGATGTCACCCACAAGTCTTTCTTTGTCATATGTGTGCATGCGTACACACACACACACACACACACACACACACACACACACACACACACACACACACACACACACACACACACACACACACACACACACACACACACACACACACACACACACACACACACACCACACACACACACACACACACTTATGTTCTCTGCCCCCTCCAGGTACTGAGAGCATTGCCATTGCACTGTATGACTATGAGGGTTTAAATGATGGAGACCTGGACTTCAAGAAGGGAGACAAGCTTAAAATCTTACAGGAGTGAGTGTACCTGATATTTACACACAAACAAGATACATCATTACCCATACAAAGCAGTGTATAGCTTACCTATACCCACTCTCTCTCTCTCTCTCTAGATCTGGAGAATGGTGGAGAGCACAGTTAATTAGCACAGGCAAGGAAGGCTACATCCCCAATAACTATGTAGCCATAGACAGACTTGAAACCGAAGAGTAAGTGTTTTATCAGTGCACTGTGTGAATAGTTTATGAGTAGAGCTGCTCAAAGGAATCAGTGTGAAATAAATGTACCATCATCCAGGTGGTTCTATAAAGGAGTGAGCAGGAAAGATGCAGAGAGGCAGCTGCTAGCATCAGCAAACAAAACGGGATCGTTCATGATCCGTGACAGTGAGACCACCAAGGGTGAGCAAGTTAAAAAGCTCTTATACATACACACATACAAACAAACGTGTACACATTTAGCAAGCTAACACCCTCTCTCCGTCCTACTACAGGCAGCTACTCCTTATCCGTAAGGGACAGTGATTCCCAATCAGGAGACACAGTCAAGCATTACAAGATCCGTACACTGGATAACGGTGGCTTCTACATCTCTCCACGCATCACCTTCAACAACCTGCAGGAACTGGTCAGCCACTATAAAAGTGAGTGCCAACAGCATGGCCAGACCACCATAATACACAGGGATACACCCATAGAGATAGATAGCCCTCTATAGCCCCACAGTGGAGGTGTCATAATGCACATAGCACATACTACTGAGAAAACCTTGAGGTCAAACAGGGAAATGGTTCCAATCCTTTTTCCACCATAAATGTTTCCCAAAGGGAATTTGACAAACACTTCAAAATAATGGCTGTTTGTGTAGGCTTACCCCGGTGTGACGTTTTGATAATCATGTAAATCTCTCTCAGACAATGTGACTTTTATCAATGTATCCGGCTCTATTTACTCTCAGATTCAAAATGGCTAATTAGCGTCAAAGTAGACATCATGTAAGACTACAAATCCCTGCAAGCTCCTGAACGTCATCTCTAGTTGCCACCTTTGCTAAAATGCATTGTGTAAAAAAAACTTGCACAAGACAGTTCACAGAATTGTCCATTTAAATACATTTTGTCAATTTATTAATTTCTAAATTTAGCTAACATTAGATAGGTAATCCAGAGATTCTTACCTTTGCCTCAATTTGGCAGTCTCATCCAGATCATCATGGCATTTGTAGTCCTTTATGATAGCCACATTAGCAGCTAATTAGCATTTCATCTTGGGGGGTAAGTACAGGCAAATATATTGGTAAAAATCACCTTGACCTAGGAAGATTTAGACGGTTATCAAAACTTCACACCAGGGTAAGCCTACACGAAACACAGCCCTTATTTTAAGTGTTCATAATATCCACTATGGGAAAAATGAATGGTAGAAAAAGGATTGGAACCATTTCCTTTTTTGACCGCTAGGTTATATGGGTATTATGACTCATACTGTGGCAATGTCCATGCAAAAATCCAACTAGAGTTCTCTATCTATCTCTATGGATTTTATTTTTTTTATTTTATTTCACCTTTATTTAACCAGGTAGGCTAGTTGAGAACAAGTTCTCATTTACAACTGCGACCTGGCCAAGATAAAGCATAGCAGTGTGAACAGACAACAACACAGAGTTACACATGGAGTAAACAATAAACAAGTCAATAACACAGTAGAAAAAAAGAAAAAAAGAGTCTATATACATTGCGTGCAAAAGGCATGAGGAGGTAGGCGAATAATTACAATTTTGCAGATTAACACTGGAGTGATAAATGATCAGATGGTCATGTGCAGGTAGAGATACTGGTGTGCAAAAGAGCAGAAAAGTAAATAAATAAAAATAGTATGGGGATGAGGCAGGTCAATTGGGTGGGCTATTTACCGATGGACTATGTACAGCTGCAGCGATCGGTTAGCTGCTCAGATAGCAGATGTTTAAAGTTGGTGAGGGAGATAAAAGTCTCCAACTTCAGCGATTTTTGCAATTCGTTCCAGTCACAGGCAGCAGAGAACTGGAAGGAAAGGCGGCCAAATGAGGTGTTGGCTTTAGGGATGATCAGTGAGATACACCTGCTGGAGCGCGTGCTACGGGTGGGTGTTGCCATCGTGACCAGTGAACTGAGATAAGGCGGAGCTTTACCTAGCATGGAATTGTAGATGACCTGGAGCCAGTGGGTCTGGCGACGAATATGTAGCGAGGGCCAGCCGACTAGAGCATACAGGTCGCAGTGGTGGGTGGTATAAGGTGCTTTAGTAACAAAACGGATGGCACTGTGATAAACTGCATCCAGTTTGCTGAGTAGAGTATTGAAAGCTATTTTGTAGATGACATCGCCAAAGTCGAGGATCGGTAGGATAGTCAGTTTTACTAGGGTAAGTTTGGCGGCGTGAGTGAAGGAGGCTTTGTTGCGGAATAGAAAGCAGACTCTAGATTTGATTTTAGATTGGAGATGTTTGATATGAGTCCGGAAGGAGAGTTTACAGTCTAGCCAGACACCTAGGTACTTATAGAGGTCCACATATTCTAGGTAGGAACCATCCAGGGTGGTGAAGCTAATCGGGCGTGTGGGTGCAGGCAGTGAACGGTTGAAAAGCATGCATTTGGTTTTACTAGCGTTTAAGAGCAGTTGGAGGCCACGGAAGGAGTGTTGTATGGCATTGAAGCTCGTTTGGAGATTAGAAAGCACAGTGTCCAAGGAAGGGCCAGAAGTATACAGAATGGTGTCGTCTGCATAGAGGTGGATCAGGGAATCGCCCGCAGCAACATCATTGATATATACAGAGAAAAGAGTCAGCCCGAGAATTGAACCCTGTGGCACCCCCATAGAGACTGCCAGAGGACCGGACAACATGCCCTCCGATTTGACACACTGAACTCTGTCTGCAAAGTAGTTGGTGAACCAGGCAAGGCAGTCATTAGAAAAACCGAGGCTACTGAGTCTGCCGATAAGAATATGGTGATTGACAGAGCCGAAAGCCTTGGCCAGGTCGATGAAGACGGCTGCACAGTACTGTCTTTTATCGATGGCGGTTATGATATCCTTTAGTACCTTGAGCGTGGTTGAGGTGCACCCGTGACCGGCTCGGAAACCAGATTGCACAGCGGAGAAGGTACGGTGGGATTCGAGATGGTCAGTGATCTGTTTGTTGACTTGGATTTCGAAGACCTTAGATAGGCAGGGCAGGATGGATATAGGTCTGTAACAGTTTGGGTCCAGGGTGTCTCCCCCTTTGAAGAGGGGGATGACTGCGGCAGCTTTCCAATCCTTGGGGATCTCAGACGATATGAAAGAGAGGTGTGCAGGCTGGTTATAGGGGTTGCGACAATGGCGGCGGATAGTTTCAGAAATAGAGGGTCCAGATTGTCAAGCCAGCAGTCACTGTTACTAAAGCGGATGGTGACAGAGGTAAACAGCCCCCTCTGCTGGCTGCCTGTTCTGAATACGGGCACATGGTCTATATGGCCTCCAGCAGTGTTTACTTTCTATGTGTTTATTAATGTGTGTTATGTACAGGTAAAAAATACATTCAGTTAATGTCCTGTTTGATTCAGAGCTTTGTGTGTGGATGTCTTACTCTCATTGGATGTGTTTGCTTCCTATAGAGCAGGGAGATGGACTGTGCCAGGCCTTGACCAGCCCCTGCCTCAGTCCCAAGCCCCAGAAGCCCTGGGAGAAGGATGCCTGGGAGATCCCTCGGGAGTCCCTCAAACTTGATAGGAAGCTCGGGGCTGGCCAGTTCGGAGAGGTCTGGATGGGTGAGTTACTCAAACATTCCGAGAAGGTGATGCTTGGACCATTACTGGGAGATCAGAATAAGTTTATATGTATTCTGAAAACATCTTGCTTTTTGCGAGCTGTGAACTGAGCATGGCTAATGTGGTTGTCTTTGTGTCTTTTACTGTAGCTACATACAACAAGCACACCAAGGTGGCAGTGAAGACCATGAAGCCTGGCACCATGTCAGTGGAGGCTTTCCTGGACGAGGCAAACCTGATGAAGGCCCTGCAGCACGACAAGCTGGTCCGTCTGAACGCTGTGGTTACTAAAGAAGAACCCATCTACATCATCACAGAGTTCATGGAAAAGGGTATGAACACTACAGTTTGACATTTTGTACACATTTACATTACCGTACAGTACATTTCCTGTCAGTGTATTTCTGTCATTGAATTCTGTTTGTGTGTATGTGTGTGCGTGTTTAGGCAGTTTGCTGGACTTCTTGAAGAGTGATGAGGGCAACCGTGTGCAGCTCCCCAAACTCATTGACTTCAGTGCACAGGTGAGATTCAGCTTCTGTATCTCACAGTTCGTTTTATTTCAATCACTGGTGCAATTTTCGCAAATATGTGGTACATTTTTACAACAAAAAAATTCACAAAGTCACTTGGTCACTGCACTAAATCACTCTTTCAATTTGGACAGATATTCAATCTACTGTAACTATCTGCTTTTCAAAATGAAATATTCAATTAACTATAAGATTTTCTTGTCTGCTGTCAAATTTGATATTTTTTTTACCTCAAATGTATCCTTTTACATCAACTTATGTTGGAAGGTAAAACCAAATCATTTATGAGGGTGGCTGTAAAAACATAATCATTCTTTATCAGTGCTACAATGTACTGCTGAAATACCTGGGTTGTGTACAGGATTGGGGAGTAACATATGACATGTAATCTGTTATATGTAACTGATTACAAAAACCTAACTGTAATCTGTTACGTTACCAGCAAAAAAATTGTAACCAGCTTAAAGATACTTTTGAAAAACTAGATGATTACTTCTAGGATTACTTTTAAATTCAGAAAAGATGTTTGCGTAATTAAAATACTTTATGACAGCTTTCTGTTTTCTCAATGACATTCAAATCAGCATTGATAAAGGAACAAGTTTTAAGTTTGTTCCGCCTGATAGTCTGACCACTATGATGACACACCAAATGTGTTTGATGGATTGTGGGAAAAGCACAGGAATAGGTTTCTGTAGGCTACAGTCCAATTTATTATTAGATTTTATTTTTTCAGGAACTCAGTCCAGCTTTCAACTTACTCTTGAAAGTTGTTGTAGTACAATGTGCAATTTCGAAATTGGATAGTGAATCATCAGTTTTCCTCTGGTCATGTCAGTCATTGCAGACCTTAGAGAGCTATTTATAACTTGTCAGAAATGTCCAGATCAACTAGCCCATGTCAGCTAATGTTTTTTAGCTTGGTTTTTTAGCCGATAGATTTTGTAGTAATGTCCGAGTCACTCAAATATCACATGATTACACATTAGACATGGCAAAATGTATAGAATTGTAAGAACATTTGCTATAAAACTGCAACATTTTCTCTGTGCCCTAATGAAAAGTGTAGAATTGCAGGAAACAAGCTTTAAACCTGATAGATGTTCTCTCGACCAACAAGAGGGGTCTCGGCCAACAAGAGGGGTCTCGGCCAACAAGAGGGGTGTGAACAGTTTGTGTCATGAACAGTGCTTGTGCCCACAGAAATAGTGTGGCATGTGCGCGAGCAGGGGTGGTGTGGCTGAGCGGGATATTCCCCAATACCGCCTACGGGCGGTACAGATATCACTTAGGCCTATTATTGATATTTACATATCAATTATATGAATCACACTGCTGCTCTCTCAATTATTTGCGCCTTGCGGATTGTGCTTGTTGTGAATGGCCTTTCACAAATGTGTAGGTGTATTTAACCTCCATAATGGTTGAATTGAAGAAGTGTAGGCTAAGCTGCCTATCAGTCATTGTTTATGCGACCTGTGGACAGGCTGTGTAAAATGTGCTCTTGCCACAGCTGCATAGTAGTGCGGATCCCTGCCATGCAATAAAAGTGGAACTGTGCTCCAAACTGTCAAAAATCTCATTTGTGACAATAAAAAAACAGGTCACACTTTATTTGGATAATCCAGATTCTTCATCTGCAGATGCTCTGCAGAGGGTCATACAATCAACAAACTGTAGATAAGCAACTGCTTGTTAATGTTACAGTAAAAGCCAATTTATGGTCATTCTGGCATCTGCATTGGCCTTACAGCATTTACTGCGATGCGGCCTCTGCAGAAGTCAGGGGGGGAGAATGTGTGAAACCCCAAAGAATGCATAATCAAAAGGTTTTGAACATAATATAGGGGGCTTATCAGTGTACTTAAGAGTTTAGAAAATATACCATGTCTGAAAAATGCGCCATAGCGATTGTTAAAAACCGTAACAATATATTCCACTCGTTATCTGAATTTCATTGATATACTGTAAGTTGATGAGTTTGGTCAAGCTGGGAGAGAAATGTTATGCTGTATCAGTTGCCAAGTCACATAGAAAAGGTGATCTTGAACAACAATGCTGCATGGGGTAGAAATGGCCTACACACACTGTGCTACACAAATACCTTTTTACTGTAGCCTACTGCCTTACAATACCCCCAGAATTCCCCTATTTCTGCTCATTTGTTCTACTTATGTACTCTATAAGGATAATGAAACTGTGAGATTGACATATTTCTCACATCCTACCATTAGATGCAACAATATGGTTGAAAAAAACAAATAGTTAAAGTAATAGCTGAATACTGTATGGAACAGTATATTTACCATCCGCTATTCCTTCTATTCAACACTTCAAAAACAACCGTTTGAAAAATGTATCTTGAATTTTTTGCTATTGGATGAAAGGTTAGTTGAAATGACTAAATGGTGAGTGTATTGGTGACTAAACAAAATGTTATCATGGTATTTCACGTAAAACCAAAATGTGTTCAATACAAATGGATGCACTATCAAAGGTTCTGAACATAAGACAGCATTATAAGTGTTATCAGTTTAGAGTTTTGTACTTAAGAGTTTTGAAAATGCACCACTTACATCTGAAAAATGCACCACTTACATCTGAAAAATGCACCAAATCGATTGAAAAAACTCGTGCCGATCCTGCCTTTGTTCTGTGGCCCATGTTTCTCCTATTGTGGGTAGCCTTTCAATATTCAAATCTGTCTTTAGCTTGGCAGAAGAAGGTGTGTGGCAGCACATGTTTGTAAATCAAATTCTTTATGCCAATGTTTGCTGTTGAACAATTTTTTTGCTTTGAATATTTTAAGAATATGTTTTACTATGATTATTGACACATTGTATTACAAGGAATAGATGGACACAGTTCAAAATATCAGTTTGAACCTGATCATACAGTATTTGCATTTTTACAACTGTTGCTGCAGATACACAGAGGCAATATAGGGGGCATCATTTTTATTTATTTAAATCAAATAAAAAGAGGACCTTAGAGAAAAGTCAAACGTATAAACGTATGCTTATCTGTGATTAGGTATGTTTATGCCATCTGTTGTATGTAGATTGTAGGTGAGAGGTTTGAAAAACTAGGAAGATATCAAAATGGAATGGAGAGAGAGAAAGAGAGAAAGACTGAAAGAGCAGGAGAACAGGAAGACATTGTTGGATCAATCTGTTCAGATTTAAATCTACCATGACAGATTTGGTTATGTTTGTTATATTATTAAGCTGAGATTGGTACACAGGTTAGGTTAATCAAGTTCTATAACAGCATATGTCAGTCAATGTGTGTCTATATACGTGTGTGTGTGTGTGTGTGTGTGTGTGTGTGTGTGTGTGTGTGTGTGTGTGTGTGTGTGTGTGTGTGTGTGTGTGTGTGTGTGTGTGTGTGTGTGTGTGTGAGAGTGGTGAAAAATAAAGCCTGCTGGTAGTTGTAATTTTAAAGGGAACCCAGATGATCCCAGTATGTTGGGAAGGAAATATTGTCCCAGTTAAGTAGGTATTGGAGTAATCAGTGCTTGTAAATAACATCATTTGCTAATTGAAAGTCAATTATCTTTATTGATATCATTGTTTTTAGGACTGCTTATTTTATCATCCTATAGTTGATCCTAAGGGGTAGGCAAAATCCTGTCTCGTAAGGGGAGGCTACTTACTTTGCAGCTTGAGATTTAAAAAAAAAATGAGATGTGAAAACAGCAGATACAGTGCATTTGGAAAGTATTCAGACCCCTCGACTTTTTCCACATTTTGTTACATTACAACCTTAATCTAAAATGGATGGAAAAAAAATAATCCTTCATCAATCTACACACAATAACCCATAATGACAAAGCAAAAACAGTTGTCATTTTTTTTTAAATCAAAAAGAATAATTATAAAAAATATACATTTACATAAGTATTCATACCCTTTACTCAGTACTTTTTTGAAGCACCTTTGGCAGTGATTACAACATCGAGGCTTCTTGGGTATGACGCTACAAGCTTGGCACACCTGTATTTGGGGAGTTTCTCCAATTCTCCTTGCAGATACCATCAAGCACTGTCAGGTTGGATGTGGAGCGTTGCTGCACAGCTATTTTCAGGTCTCTCCAGAGATGTTCGATCGGGTTCAAGTCCGGGCTCCGGCTGGGCCACTCAAGGACATTCAGGGACTTGTCCCGAATCCACTCCTGCGTTGTCTTGGCTGTGTGCTTCGGGTCATTGTCCTGTGGGAAGGTGAACCTTCGCTCCAGTCAGAGGTCCTGAGCGCACCAGAGCAGGTTTTCATTAAGGATATCTCTGTACTTTGCTCCATTCATCTTTCCCTCAATCCTGACTAGTCTCCCAGTCCCTGCCACTGAAAACATCCCCATAGCATGATGCTGCCACCACCATGCATCACCGTAGGGATGGTGCCAGGTTTCCTCCACGCTTGGCATTCAGGCCAAAGAGTTCAATCTTGGTTTCATTAGACCAGAGAATCTTGTTTCTCAAGGTCTAAGAGTCCTTTAGATACCTTTTGGCAAACTCTAATCAGGCTGTCATGTGCATTTTACTGAGGAGTGTCTTCCGTCTGGCCACTCTACCATAAAAGCCTAATTGGTGGAGTGCTGCAGACAAGGTTGTCCTTCTGTAAAGTTCTCCCATCTCCACAGAGGAACTGCTCTATCAGAGTGACCATTGGCTTCTTGGTCACCTCCCTGACCAAGGCTCTTCTCCCCCGATTGCTCAGTTTGGCTGGCGGCCAGCTCTAGGAAGAGTCTTGGTGGTTCCAAACTTCTTCCAGAAATGTTTGGGTACCCTTACCCAGATCTGTGCATCGATACAATTTCTTCGACCTCATGGCTTGGTTTTTGCTCAGACTTGATTTGACATGCTCTGACAACTGTGGGACCTTATACTGTGTTGACAGATGTGTGCCTTTCCAAATCATGTCCAATCAATTCAATTTACCACAGGTGGACTCCAAGTTGTAGAAACATCTCATGGATGACCAAATGGAAACAGGATGCACTTGAGCTTAATTTTGAGACTCATAGCAAAGGGTCTGAATACTTATGTAAATAAAGTATTTCTGTTTTATATTTGTAATTGAGAAAAAACAGTTTTCTCGCTTTAGCATTATGTGGTATTGTGTGTAGATTGATGAGGAAATGTTTTTAGTTCATCCATTTTAGAATAAGCCTGTAACGTAACAACATGTGGAAAAAGGGGTCTGAATACTTTCATTATGATCTTTTGCCAAGTGAACAAACACAGAAGTATGTTTGGAATGCCCCCTTTTCTATTGTCTTCTGACATCTAACCATGTCTTTGTCCGTAGATTGCAGAAGGAATGGCCTACATTGAGCAGAGGAACTATATTCACCGAGACCTGCGAGCTGCCAACATCCTGGTCTCGAAGGCTCTGGTGTGCAAGATTGCTGACTTTGGCCTCGCCCGAATCATCGAGGACAATGAGTACACAGCCAGGGAAGGTAAGCATTATCCCCTTGGGGAACATGTCTGTGCCATATAATGGTTCATTAATAACTGTAACATAACAGCTGATTTAGCAAATATTAGGACAGTCGTAGTAGAGAAAGGGGGATTTTAGATGTGGGTGTGGTTTGGAATTCGAATTTGAGAGAGGGAAGTCAGGGAACAATGAAGAGATATATATATATATATATATATATATATATATATATCATTGTGTCAGAGTGAGTTCTGTGGGACTGAATAAATAACAGAGTTTGAATAGAAAAAGACAAGCTGTATTTTTTATCAGTGACAGCAGGGTGCAGCAGAAGGTAGAGTAAGAAAGCCTACTCTTGTTCCCTAAAAGGAGCAAAGTTCCCCATCAAATGGACGGCCCCAGAGGCAATCAACTTTGGCTCCTTCACCATCAAATCAGATGTCTGGTCCTTTGGCATCCTACTGACCGAGATCATCAGCTATGGACGCACACCATATCCAGGTCAGGACCTGAATGATAACATGTAATCTACTGTACTTGTACTGTATATTAATTGAATGATGAATTAAATTAATCTTTGTCCCCCCTGTAATGATGCGTTTCTGTGCTGGCTCTATCATCTAGGTATGACAAACCCAGAAGTGATTCGCTCTCTGGAGAGCGGCTACCGCATGCAGCGCACCGACAGCTGTCCGCAGGAGCTCTATGACATCATGTTGGAGTGCTGGAAGAACAAGCCCGAGGACCGGCCCACCTTTGAGTATCTGCAGAGTGTCCTGGAGGATTTCTACACTGCAACAGAGAGCCAGTACCAGCAACAGCCATGATCCAGAATGATTCAGGCAGATACCTACTCTCTTATACTCTTATACAAATGGACATGTGTACAGACAAACCTACAGAGAAAAAAGGGGATCTGAACATGTTTCAGATGGTTCCTTATGAAATATGGCATTTACTGTAACTTAGTGAAGTATGACCTAACAAATTTATTACAGTGATTCGTGAAATGGCTGAGTGTAAGGCGTTTTCAACATTTTTATTTATTTATATTTCATTTGCATATCGTGTTGGGTGACTTTACCTTCCCTTCCCCTTTGTAGTTAGCTCTGCCAGTCCTATTTGTTTGTTTGTTTGTTGTATGAATTAACTGTGCTCTAACTATGTTTTTGATTTTGCTTTGCATACACGCCCAGAAAATGCACAAAATGAGAAATAAAAAAAGATTTGTACATTTCCTATGTATATGCCCAGGGCATACAGTATATTGGAAAATGTTCTTTTTATTCTGGCATATACCATTGAATCACTATAATTCACTGAACAAGCTCTGGAGTAGAACAGTATAATATTTTAATTTACAAAACACGTTTTGTCTATTTGGTAAGGAGATTAATTTATTCAAGCCAAGAGTACCTGTCCATTCTCTATACTGAAAGCACAATATATACACAAAAGTATGTGGATACCCTTCAAATTAGTGGAGTAGGCTATTTCAGCCACACCCGTTGCTTACCGGTGTATACATCGAGCGTACAGTCATGCAATCTCCCTAGACAGACATTGGCAGTAAAATGGCCTTACTGAAGAGCTCAGTGAATTTCAACTTGGCACCGTCATAGTCAGTTGGTCAAATGTCTGCCCTGCTAGATCTACCCCAGTCAACTGTAAGTGCTGTTATTGTGAAGTGGAAACGTCTAGGAGCAACAACAGCTCAGCCGCAAAGTGGTAGGCCACACAAGCTCACAGAACAGGACCGGTGAGTGCTGAAAGTACGTAGCCCTTAAAAATCTTCTGTTCTCTGTTGCAAAATGTAGTTCTGTCCTTGAGCTGTTTTTGTTTATTAATCTTCTGTATTACGTCATGTTTCATGTTCTGTGTTGGACCCCAGAAAGAGTAGCTGCGGCTTTCAAAACAACTAATAAGGATCTTAATAAAATACAAAATACTCACTATCGAGTTCCAAACTGCCTCTGGAAGCAATGTCAGCACAGTAACTGTTCGTCGGGAGCTTCATGAAATGGGTTTCCATGGCTGAGCATAGTGCCAACTGTAAAGTTTGGTGGAGGAGGAATAGTGGTCTGGGGCTGTTTTTCAGGGTTCGGGCTAGGCACCTTAGTTCCAGTGAAGGGAAATCATAATGCTACAGCATAGAATGACATTCTGGATGATTCTGTGCTTCCAACTTTGTGGCAACAGTTTGGGGAAGGCCCTTTCCTGTTTCAGCATGACAATACCCCCCGTGCACAAAGCAAGGTCCATACAGAAATGGTGTGTTGAGATCGGTGTGGAAGAACTTGACTGGCCTGCACAGAGCCCTGACCTCAACCCCATCGAACACCTTTGGGATGAATCAGTGCCCAACCTCACTAATGCTCTTGTGGCTGAATGGAAGCAAGTCCCCTCAGCTATGTTCTAACATCTAGTGGAAAGCCTTCCCAGAAGAGTGGAGGCTGTTATAGCAGCACATGGGGAGACCAACTCTATATTAATGCCCATGTGTTTGGGACGAGATGTTCGACAAGCAGGTGTCCACATATTTTTGGTCATGTAGAGTATATACAGTGCCTTCAGAAAGTATTCAGACCCCTTGAATTTTTCCACATTTTGTTACATTACAGCCTTATTCTAAAATGTATTAAATAAATACTAAAATTCTCAGCAATCTACACACAATACCCCGTAATGACAAAGCAAAAACGGGTCTTTAGAAAACAAAAATATATTTCTTACATAAGTATTAAGAACCTTTGCTATGAGACTCGAAATTGAGCTCAGGTGCATCCTGTTTCCATTGATCATCCTTGAGATGTTTCTACAACTTGATTGGAGTCCGCCTGTGGTAAATTCAATTGATTGGACATGATTTGGAAAGGCACACACACCTTTCTATATAAGGTCCCACAGTTGACAGTGCATGTCAGATCAAAAACCAAGCCATGAGGTTAAAGGAATTGTCCGTAGCACTCCAAGACAGGATTGTGTCGAGGCACAGATCTGGGGATGGGTACAAAAAAATGTTCTTCGGCATTGAAAGTCCCCAAGAACACAATGGCCTCCATCATTCTTAAATGGAAGAAGTTTGGAACCACCAGGACTCTTCCTAGAGCTGGACGCCCGGCCAAATTGAGCAATCGGGGGAGAAGGGCCTTTGTCAGGGTGGTGGCCAAGAACCTGATGGTCACTCTGACAGAGCTCTAGTGTTCCTCTGAGGAGATGGGAGAACCTTCCAGAAGGACACCCATCTCTGCAGGACGCCACCAATCAGGCCTTTATGGTAGAGAAGCCAGACTGAAGCCACTCCTCAGTAAAAGGATGTCACGCCCTGACCTTAGAGAGACGTTTTATTTCTCTATTTGTTTAGGTCAGGGTGTGATTTGGGTGGGCATTCTATGTTTTCTATTTTTGGCCGATTGTGGTTCCCAATCAGAGTCAGCTGTCTATCGTTGTCTCTGATTGGGAATCATACTTAGGCAGCCTTTTTCCCACCTAATGTTGTGGGTAATTATTTTTTTTCTGTGTGTGCTTGTGTGCGCCACGGTTGCGTCACGTTCGGTTTCTGTTTACCTGTTTTTTTGTGAAGGTTTCGCTTTATTAAAGGTTTCACTTTATTAAAGATGTGGAATTACATGCACGCTGCACCTTGGCTCATCTATGACAGAGAGTTTGAAGACAGTGAACATGACAAAGGAACATGACAGCCCGCTCGGAGTTTGCCAAAAGTCACCAAAAGACTCTCAGACCATGAGAAACAAGATTCTCTGGTCTGATGAAACCAAGATTGAACTCTTAGGCCTGAATGTCAAGTGTCACGTCTGGAGGAAACCTGGCACCATCCATACGGTGAAGCATGGTGGTGGCAACATCATGCTGTGGGTATGTTCTTCAGTGGCAGGGACTGGGAGATTAGTCAGGATCGAGGGAAAGATGAACAGAGCAAAGTACAGAGAGATACTTGATGAAAACCTGCACAGAGCACTCAGAACCTCAGATTGGGGCGTAGGTTCACCTTACAACAGGACAATGACCCTAAGCACACAGCCAAGACAACGCAGGAGTGGCTTCAGGACAAGTCTCTGAATGTCCTTGAGTGGCCCAGCCAGAGCCCGGACTTGAACCCGATCGAACATCTCTTGAGACCTGAAAATAGCTGTGCAGCAACGCTCCCCATTCAACCTGACAGAGCTTGAGAGGATTTGCAGAGAAGAATGGAAGAAACTCCCCAAATACAGGTGTTCCAAGCTTGTAGCATCATACCCAAGAAGACTTGATGCTGTCATCGCTGCCAAAGGTGCTTCAACAAAGTACTGAGTAAAGGGTCTGAATAATTATTGTAAATGTGATTTCAGGTTTTTTGTATTTTTAAATGAGCAAAAATGTCAACCTGTTTTTACTTTGTCATTATGGGGTACTGTGAGGGAAAAACCATTTCATACATTTTAGAGTAAGGCTATAACATTACAAAATATAGAAAAAGTCAATGGGTCAGAATACTTTCCGAAGGCACTGTATAGGCTACACAAGGTAATAATGTGAGATATGAGGGACAATGTGACATTTTTAGAAAATGCGATTTTGTTATATTTGCTTTGTTGTTTAACGCTTTTATGTAGGCCACTGTTATCATTTGTCTAGCGTGGCTGAATCATTTGTGCATTGAGGTAGATGCCATAACAATTGACTGCACAGACATTCAATGCTGGATAGGGGATGTTTTCATATGAACAATGTTTTTTTTTTTACAAAATGCTTTTTGATATTTTGTTATAGATGCTTGTAAGTGCAATAAAGAAAATGAGTTAAAGCCAGACTCAGTCCTAAATAATCAAACTTTTTTTTCTTGTTTAATATATCTCAAAATGGATATATGAAAGCTTCATTACGAGTTATACGTGCAGCAGCTACATTTACAAATTGCAGATCAGATTTCTCCAGGTAATTATGACGTATGATATTGATAATTCTTCTAGCACACTTTGTAGGCCTACAGTCTATTACTCTGATCCATCCACAACTACAGCAACGCAACAACATTACGAATAGGCCTATCTACAGGCCAAAATAAAGGGAACACCAACATCAAGCGTCTTAAAAAGGCCATTGGGCCACCAAGAGCCAGAACAGCTTCAATGCACCTTGGCATAGATTATACAAGTCTCTGGAACTCTATTGGAGGGATGCGACCAGTCTTCCACAAGAAATTCCAGCATTTGATGGTGGTGGATAACGCTGTCTCAGGCGCCTCTCCTGAATCTCCCATAAGTGCTCAATTGGGCAGAGATCTGGTGACGGAGACAGCCATGGCATATGGTTTACGCCGTTTTTATGCTCATCAAACCATTCAATGACCTCTTGTGCCCTGTGGATGGGAGCATTTTCATCCTATGGGGGCATAGCCATGGTAGCCAAAATAATGGCCTGCCCAGCAATTTTAGACATGACCCAAAGCATGATGGGATGTTAATTACTTAGTTAACTCAGGAACCACGCCTGTGTGGAAGCACCTGTTTTCAATACACTTTGTATCACTTATTTACTCAACTGTTTCCTTTACTTTGGCAGTTACCTTTATTTCGCTGTCATTATGAATTAGACTCATTATACATGCGAGTTAAGTGATACAGAATGCGTGTGGTAACGGTTCATATACTGTAATATTGGCTCCTGGATGTCAGTCCTTCTGTCCGTCTGTCTTTGCGACCACTGATGATGCGCGGCAGTGCAGATTTGAAAACACTGGCGGATCTGTTACTGAGTTGTTTTGATGGCGCTATCTTGAGTTCCTGAACGAAGTGGGAATTGGGAACATTTTCTACTTGCTATAGCTGGACCATGTTTTAGACTCACGACTAATGCCAGCATGCTGCTGTGGACAGTGCCAATGAAAGTCATCAACGTAACATGTTGTTCTGATGGCGAAATGTCAACCTCAGGATTATCATGTTAACCAATTTTCAATGTACACAAACCTTGTATAAAATATGTTGAATTTGTACCTTTGAAACAGCTTCAGATCTTCAACGCTCTACCCATTATCAGAATAAACAATAGGCTAGACAGCACCTCCTACTGGAGAGTGGATCTATCTACAACCACCACTTTCATCTCCTATCCAGGGTTTTAACTAAGCCCTGCTTAGCTTTGATGTTTGCTGCTGACTATTACCAATATTCTGATGTGATTGTATAGGCATCTCCATTTCACTATTCACTGTTGCTATTTTTTAAACAATAGTAACCCTGCCTTTACAGGCAGTTAATCATTGAAAATGGATCATTTGATTCAATGCAATTCCCTCCTCCTGCAAATCAAACACGTTTTTAGCAATCAGCTTTTTGATCTCTGCATATACCAATATTCTCTACTCTGGAGCAAAAAATCAGTGGGATCATGGCACTTGCTTTCTCCTTAAAATTCGATGTTGTGATAGGTCTACCCTGAACCCATTTTATCCATATATAGGCCTATTAAAAAACAGTATAGATATAGCTGAGGGAAGGCCTGAGGAAGATAGTTAAAGTTGGGGGTACTGGGGAGGAGTTGATAAATATTTTGGTAGCTTAACTACAGACAGTTTAGATCTTCTCTTTTCAGAAGTAGGTTAGTCATCGTTTGCTTTCCAAACTGTTTTCCCCCGTGATTGTATTTTGAAATATTGTAAAAAGGCCAGAATCTGGATCTATCGCCTATGCGGGGACATGTGTATGGCCATTGTTTTGGTTGAATTCCACTGATATCTTTACCGCATGTTGTGGTGACAAATATTTTTACATCCTCCAGACCATAATGACCAAAAGTAGGCCCTGGGCATGCAGTGAAGATACATTTCCTGCACTTGAATAACTCTACTGAATAACCCTACTGAATAACCCTACCTAACTTACTACATTTTCTCATGAAGTAGGTCGATTTTAGATTCTTCAAAGTAGCCACCCTTTGCCTTGATGACAGTTTGCACACGCTTGGCATTCTCTCAACCAGCTTCATGAGGAATGCTTTTCCAACAGTGTTGAAGGAGTTGTGCTGAACACTTGTCAGCTGCTTTTCCTTCACTCTGCGGTCCAACTCATCCCAAACCATCTCAAATTGGGTTGAGGTCGGGTGATTGTGGAGGCCAGGTCATCTGATGCAGCACTCCATCACTCTCTTTCTTGGTCAAATAGCCCTGTTAGGTGAGGTGTGTTGGGTCATTGCCCTGTTGAAAAATAAATAATAGTCCCACTAAGCCAAACCAGATGGGATGGCATATCGCTACAGAATGCTGTGGTAGCCATGCTGGTTAAGTGTGCCTTGATTTCTAAATAAATCACCAGCATAGCACCCCAAAACCATCACACCTCCTCCATGCTGAGATCATCCGATCACCTACTCTGCATCTCACAAAGACATGGAGGTTGGAACCAAAAATCTCACATTTGGACTCATCAGACCAAAGGACAGATTTCTACCGGGCTAATGTCTATTGCTTGTGTTTCTTGGCCCAAGCATGTCTCTTGTTCTTATTGGAGTCCTTTAGTAGTGGCTTCTTTACAGCAATTCGACCATGAAGGCCTGATTGACGCAGTCTCCTCTGAACAGTTGATGTTGAGATGTGTCTGTTACTTGAACCTTATTTCTGAGGCTGGTAACTCTAATGAACATGTCCTCTGCAGCAAAGGTAACTCTGGGTCTTCCTTTCCTGTGGCAGTCTTCATGAGAGCCAGTTTCATCATAGCGCTTGATGGTTTTTGTGACTGCACTTGAAGAAATGTTCAAAGTTCTTGACTGACCATCGTGTCTTAAAGTAATGATGGACTGTCGTTTCTCTTTGCTTATTTGAGCTGTTGTTACCATAATATGGACTTGGTCTTTTACCAAACCGGGCTATATTCTGTATACCACCCCTACCTTGTCACAACACAACTGAATGGCTCAAACGCATTAAGAAGGAAATAAATTCCACAAGTTAACTTTTAACAAGCCACCTGTTAATTGAAAGGAATTCCAGGGGACTACCTCATGAAGCTGGTTGAGAGAATGCCAAGAGTGTGCAAAGCTGTCATCAGGCAAAGGGTGGCTACTTTGAAGAATCACAAATTTAATTTGTATTTTGATTTGTTTATCACTTGTTTAATTACTATGTTATTCCATATGTGTTATTTCATAGTTTTCACATCTTCACTATTATTCTACAATGTAGACATTCTACAATGTATTATTCTACAATTTTGACTGGTACTGTATACAATCCTTCATAGATTTGAATGTTGGATAGACTGTATCTGGGACATCCTTTCTTCCTGGCTTAAGGCCTTCCCACACTGTATGTCGGATTTGATTATTACATGTCACACTGTGCGATGTGACCAATTTCAAATCTTGATATCAACCTGGTCAGGGTCTACGAATTGCTTCAGTTCTGTCTGCAAATTGTGCGATTGGCTTGCGAGGCTACATCAGCCGACGTAGGCTACATTAACTGCAATGTAGGCTATGTCACCTGGGCATATCAAGCATGGCGTCGAAAGAACCACAACAAGCAGTTGCTTTTAGGTTGGCAATGTTTTGTCTCGAGAAACAAGCATGGTGTTATTGCCGGCCGTGTTTCTATTGGTCAGTCACTGGGATTGGCTCACTACACGATAAAGGCTAAACATTTCTGACACTGTCAGGACTTTGTCGGAGCTTGTTACTTAAATCGGCAGACCTAGACCCTGTCACATTGAACAAGCCAAGATGTCCGACAATTGTTTACAACCTAAGAATTTGCTGACAAGGACCTCCCGAGTGGTGCAGCGGTCTAAAAAAAAAAAAAAAAAAAAAAGGCACTGGATCACAGTGCTTGAGGCGTCACTACAGCCCCGGGTTCGATCCCAGGCTGTGTCACAGCCGGGCGTGACCGGGAGACCCATGAGGCAGCGCACAACTGGTCCAGCTGGGATTTCCTTGTTTCATTGCGCTCTAGCGACTCCTTGTGGTGGGCCGGGCACCTGCAAGCTGACTCCGGTAGGCAGTTGTACAGTGTTTCTTCCGGCACATTGGTGCGGCTGGCTTCCGAGTTAAGTGGGCAGTGTGTCAAGAGGCAGTGCAGCTTGGCAGGGTTGCGTTTCGGAGGATGCATTGCTCTCGACCTTCGTCTCTCCTGAGTCCGTACGGGAGTTGCAGCGATGGGACAAGACTGTATCAATTGGATATTACGAAAAGGTGTAAAAGTACATTTGAAATATATATTCATATACAGTTGAAGTCAGAAGTTTACATACACCTTAGCCAAATACATTTAAACTCAGTTTTTCACAATTCCTGACATTTAATCCTAGTAAAAATTCCCTGTCTTAGGTCAGTTAGGATCACTACTTTATTTTAAGAATGTGAAATGTCAGAATAATAGTTGAGAGAATTATTTATTTAAGCTTTTTACAAATCTGTCTATTCCAGCAACAATAGTCATTTACAACATTAGCAATGTCTACACTGTATTTCTGATCAATTCTGTTATTTTAAATGGACAAAAAAATAGCTTTTCTTTCAAAAACAAGGACATTTCTTAGTGACCCCAAACTTTTGAACAGTAGTGTATAATGTATATATATACTGTATATAAATATTTGCAGACAACGGGACATTTTGCTTGGGACGGCAAAATTGTGGCATAAGACGGCTTAAATCATATTGTCTGTGCAGGCCTTAAATCAAGGTTTGTGTCCTAACTGACACCATATTCCACATTTAGTGCACTACTTTTGATCAGGGTCCTTAGTACAAAGACCCTAGATTTCTGCTGCCCCCAGAACAGTTGGTCATGTCAGTCTCTTTTGATAAGAGTTCTGCCAAGTGGGTTTCAATTATGTTACATTTTGTTTGTTTGCTCTGGAGTTCAACTCATGTTTGTGTTGTTGGTTGGAGGGGGTCAACGTGACCACACTGGTCAATATTTTTTATACTGTCCCACTCCCACCATGCCTAATGCTTTTGTTGATATGTTTGCATCAACCAATGGCAGCACTACAGCCGGTTACCATTAGGTGAATGAGGTTATGTTTGGACTACAGCCAAGTGCAGTAGAGCGATATGAAGTGCGAGAGATAAGAAGTCATTCCGATGTATGCAGTGGGATATAGTCTGACTTCACACTGGCCACAGGGGCAATGATACCTCACCCAATCCCTTTCTAACTAATCACAGGCTTCTAGATTCCAAGGGGAAATCCCAAATATGTGTCAGTGGGTGGTGAAGTTGCATAACCTTTGTACAGATTGTTATATACATTTTATAGTCGTGTTCTTGGTTCAATGTCATCTAGCAACAGTCATTGCTGTTTTTGTAATGTATTGTTTTGAAAACGTGATAACCATTCTCATAGATGTTGTCTTCCACCTCCAGCTTTGACATTGGGGAGCTCCTTCGAATGTTCTTGAATGTTTGAATGTTCTCTGAAGTTTGTCCCTACCAGCTGTTCTTACATACCTTATGAGAAGAAACTAGTGTGTACAGCTTTGAGACATACAGTAGTAGATGCACTGTTCATATTTCACACTATTGAGCCTGGAAAGCAGCATGCTAATCATATTACTCTTTCAACTCCAAATGGCCTATTTAAAATGCTTCAAATGATTTCACAATAAATACATTCTGTTACAACTTCTGTTTTTGTGTTCCCCTGTTGAACTGTGATTGCATATGATACAAGTAGAGTTGAGGAAGTACACACTGTTGTCAATTATTCCCCGTTCACAGGCATTTTTCCAGCTGCACTTAAAATGTCCTCAGTGTTTGAGTTTTTGCTTGTAAGCAGGAATCAGGAATATAGAGTTCTTGTCATACTTGCCAAATGGAGGGTGAGCTTTATATGCATTTCCGTGTGTGGAGTAAAGCTGATCTAGAGGTTTTTGTTCGCATCTAGTTGCACAGGTGACATGCTGGTAAAAATGAGGTGAAGACAAATTTCAGTTTCTCTGCACTAAAATCACCGGCCAATAGGAGCACTGCCTCTGGATATGTATTTTCTTGTTTGCTTATGGCCCTTTACAGCTTATTGAGCGTGGTCTTAGTGCCAGCATCAGTTTGTGGTGGTACATAGACAGCTACGAAAAATATAGATGAAAACTTGCTTGGTAAATAGCATGTTTTGGGGGGGCTCTCGAGTAGTGCAGTGGTCTAAGACGTTGCATCTCAGATGTTAGAGGCGTCACTACAGACCCTGGTTCGATTCCAGACTATATCACAATTGGCTGTGATTGGGAGTCCCATAGGGTGGTGCACAATTTTCCCAGTGTCGTCCAGGTTAGGGTTAGGGTTTGGCCGGGGTAGGCAGTCATTGTAAATAAGAATTTGTTCTTAACTGACTTGCCGAGTTAAATACATTTTAAATATGTATGGTCTGCAGCTTATCATGAGGTATTCTAACTCAGGTGATAAAAACCTGGAAATCTAATATAGCATAATAAAAAAATGACCATAAAAATCTGTCAGTTTAAGCTGGAGATAATGGATGTCTCTCAATCCACCGCATCAGCCTGTTGCACTTCTGCGGTGAAAGGTCCCAGCGCTAGAATGGTGTTTGTCTAACCATGAGACATCCCGAAAATTGGTCTTCTCACATTATCGCCTGTACTGTCTGAACTGTTTGGCCTACCCCTCCATGGAAAGATAAGACTCTCACGATGGTGTTATCTGTTTTGCTCCAGACGAGAAGACGGTACAGCTGACTAGTATCTTCTGTCTGTAACATACAAACTGTTTGGGCTACACACTACTATGTTACTCATAGGGATTAATAAAGTACCTCTATATACAGTGCCTTCGGAAAGTATTCAGACCCCTTACAGCCTTATTCTAAAATGGATTAAAAAAATATATATCCTCAGAAATCTACACACAATACCACATATTGACAAAGCGAGAACAGGTTTTTAGAAATGTTTGCAAATGTATAAAACCATTTAAAACAGAAATGCCTTATTTACATAAGTATTCAGACCCTTTGCTGTGAGACTCATTGACCTCAGGTGCATGCTGTTTCCATTGATCATCCTACAAATTGATTGGAGTCCACCGCTGGGAAATTTAATTGATTGGACATGATTTGGAAAGGCACACAACTAATTAAGGTCCCACAGTGCATGTTAGAACAAAAAACAAGCCATGAGGTCGAAGGAATTCTCCATAGACCCCTGAGACAGGGTTGTGTCGAGAGACAGATCTGGGAAAGGGTATCAAAAAATGTCTTTGTTTCACATACTTTCCCCGACGAAACTCCAACATGTTCCAAAGCAAATACTGGAACAATATTTCTAACATAGAACTTGGGGAATGGTCAGAGGCAATCTAATGAACACTAATGTTATATGGAGTGTAATGTTGTGATGTCATTAAAAATGTTATAAAGGAAATACTGCAAATTGGAAAGTATACCCACTATGTGTGTGAAGTGTCCATCCGATGCATTGTGCATGAAATATGAAAAATTATGAATGTGTTTTTGTTGAGAGGCACATGATTTTTGGAGCCATTAGAGATTTACATAACTTTGTACAAGTGACACGTCACGCCCCTGAGTGAGGTCAGAGAGCGTGCCAGCCTGACGGAACCGCTCCTCTCGAACAAACTGCATAAATTATGTAAGTACATTCATGATTTGTTACTCAAAGAGGGCGGCGGTTCATGTGCAAAGTATATGATTACTGTCGGAGTCATTTCTAAATGTACCAAAGTATTTATGTCTCTGTCCCTCTCTGCCCACCCTTTCCATCTCTTTTGTAAGAAGCAGACATGTTGTGTCAGTCCGCTAGGGACTTGTTTTAATGTATTAAGTGTGTATGTTTATACTGTTACCATTTAGTTAGCTAGTAAATAAATAATTAAACCAATTTGTGTAGTACTGAATCATAAGTAAGGCCTGTTTTTTTCAATTGAAATTGTTGCGTATTCATATATATATATATATATATATATATATATATACACACATACATACATACACACACACACACATATATATTTTAAATGTTTTTATGAATATTGCTAGCAACAAGTTGAAAATGGGAGAATATCTTCTTTCTAACGTCTTTCTAACGTTTTTGCCAACACATGGCTAACCTTTGTTTAACCAGCTGCTCTTAGCAGAAATGTGTTTTGAGTTACCTGTCTAGCTAATAGGCTATGTTAGAGTTTACACTGCCTCTTCCAATTATGTGGGGAGGTCAAGATAATGACAAACTATCTACCAAAATGATTCATTTTAAAAATGTTGATTACTTCTAATTAATAATCCATATTTTTTCCTAATTTATTATAGGGGATCCTGGGTAACCTGTTTGCATGGGAGAGGGCCCATGGGCAAGAAAAGCTTGAAGATCCCTCATATAGTCATATAAGGTTTTAAGCTTTGGTTGATTTAAAATGGAATCTACAAGTTAATAATAAATGTTGGATCCATGTTTCAATTTAACCCAACAATCTA
Source organism: Oncorhynchus tshawytscha (assembly GCF_018296145.1). NCBI lineage: Eukaryota > Metazoa > Chordata > Actinopteri > Salmoniformes > Salmonidae > Oncorhynchus > Oncorhynchus tshawytscha. Next base: position 57,322,825 of record NC_056444.1, on the reverse strand, counting down.
AGTGAAAGAATAGGATTAAATAAAACTGTATTTAAAGTGCATTTCAAGTTTGATTTTATTTTAATCCTATTCCTTAACTTAGAATTTTGGTTGTAAAGGAGACGTGAATCCAACATATCAATTATTAATTTATAGACAAAATGGAATTAAAGCTAGACTCAGTGGCACAGATGGATCTATCCGAGCAGAAGAAACATCTTCAAATGTTGATATGTGGTAGTGTTGATAACCAAACACAATTCAATATCTCTTTTGCATAAAGTAAATATCATTTTAAAAGAAATAAAATGTTTAAGCCAGTGGCTCAGATCTAACTATCCAAGCAGCAGATATTTCTCCTTTAAAATGTTGATATTTGGTTGTGTTGTGAACCAAACACAATTCAATATTATTATTCTTTTAGACAGGAAATAGCCTAATGGTAAGGGTATCTTAAACAAATGTAATAGTATTTATTCAACCTTAAAATGAGTACCACATTCATGGCCACTTTTTGAGGTCACCTTAACAATAAACGTCTTACCGAATCACAGAATGTGTGCATTATCAGGGTCGCAGGTCTGTGAAAATCCTCACAATATAATAATCTGCACAGAATCTCAAATGGCACTGATCACTTGCACAATGTACAGTACTTTAATGTAATATCAACTGCAATCCAGGTTATTTGGTTGTGCTATTAGATGAAGCACAGTGACCACACCTTAAGTTGTTGTATAAATATATAAAATATCTGACATTGTATTACCATTTGAACTTTGTTGTGCTTTTCAAATGGTTGAAAGTGCAATGATAACAAATTGTAGGTGATAACTAATCCAAAAATGAAACATTTGGTTGTGATTTTAGATGGATTAAAGCATAGTGATAATACATTGGGAATTCAACAAAACTTTGGCTGTCTTTTTGAGTGGATGAACATACAGTGGGGCAAAAAAGTATTTAGTCAGCCACCAATTGTGCAAGTTCTCCCACTTAAAAAGATGAGAGAGGCCTGTAATTTTCATCATAGGTACACTTCAACTATGACAGACAAAATGAGAATTTTTTTTCTCCAGAAAATCACATTGTAGGATTTCTAATGAATTTATTTGCAAATTATGGTGGAAAATAAGTATTTGGTCAATAACAAAAGTTTATCTCAATACTTTGTTATATACCCTTTGTTGGCAATGACAGAGGTCAAATGTTTTGTGTAAGTCTTCACAAGGTTTTCACACACTGTTGCTGGTATTTTGGCCCATTCCTCCATGCAGATCTCCTCTAGAGCAGTGATGTTTTGGGGCTGTTGCTGGGCAACACGGACTTTCAACTCCCTCCAAACATTTTCTATGGGGTTGAGATCTGGAGACTGGCTAGGCCACTCCAGGACCTTGAAATGCTTCTTACGAAGCCACTCCTTCGTTGCCCGGGCGGTGTGTTTGGGATCATTGGCATGCTGAAAGACCCAGCCACGTTTCATCTTCAATGCCCTTGCTGATGGAAGGAGTTTTTCACTCAAAATCTCACGATACATGGCCCCATTCATTCTTTCCTTTACACAGATCAGTCGTCCTGGTCCCTTTGCAGAAAAACAGCCCCAAAGCATGATGTTTCCACCCCCATGCTTCACAGTAGGTATGGTGTTCTTTGGATGCAACTCAGCATTCTTTGTCCTCCAAACACGACGAGTTGAGTTTTTACCAAAAAGTTATATTTTGGTTTCATCTGACCATATGACATTCTCCAATCTTCTTCTGGATCATCCAAATGCTCTCTAGCAAACTTCAGACGGGCCTGAACATGTGATCATTTGACCCCACGGGGTGAGATCTTGCGTGGAGCCCCAGATCAAGGGAGATTATCAGTGGTCTTGTATGTCTTCCATTTCCTAATAATTGCTCCCACAGGTGATTTCTTCAAACCAAGTTGCTTACCTATTGCAGATTCAGTCTTCCCAGCCTGGTGCAGGTCTACAATTTTGTTTCTTGTGTCCTTTGACAGCTCTTTGGTCTTGGCCATAGTGGAGTTTGGAGTGTGACTGTTTGAGGTTGTGGACAGGTGTCTTTTATACTGATAACAAGTTCAAACAGGTGCCATTAATACAGGTAACGAGTGGAGGACAGAGGAGCCTCTTAAAGAAGAAGTTACAGGTCTGTGAGAGCCAGAAATCTTGCTTGTTTGTAGGTGACCAAATACTTATTTTCCACCATAATTTGCAAATAAATTCATAAAAAATCCTACATTGTGATTTTCTGGATTTTTTTTCTCATTTTGTCTGTCATAGTTGAAGTGTACCTATGATGAAAATTACAGGCCTCTCTCATCTTTTTAAGTGGGAGAACTTGCACAATTGGTGGCTGACTAAATACTTTTTTTGCCCCACTGTAGGTTGGAATCTCATTGATCCACGTACAGCATCTACCAAATAATATATTTCCCAATGATCCATGTTGATGTGACGTGGTGTGCCCAATGAGAAAGCATTACCCATTGTGACTCCCCTGTGGCTGTATTTTCTATTTAATCAACATTATGAAGAAGTTTATCCATCCGATTCTGGTTTTCATATTACCAACAGGCATAACAAAACAACTTTAGAGTATGTGTTGTTCACTCCAGTTTTATTGTGACCCAAAATAGCCCCAGAGGTCTACAGCGAAACTTAATTTGACCTGGCAGCCTCCATATTTAAATGGTATAACTTATACCACTGGACCAAAATAGACTAATGACATCCAGCACGCATAGTTTCTGTCTAGGAATGCAAGGATACATCTACTTTACGTATAGCCTATACTCACTTAACCTCAGAGATCTCCACCATATCAATATGCAGAACATTTGCAAAATCTATCAAAAATAAGGGGTCATGAATGATTACATTACAAGTAGGCGCACATTTACTTTAAAAAAAAATGTATGATGGACATGTATAAGGAAATCTACATAACAGTTTGTATGAGCCAAATAATTTGAATGTACTTTTTTGGTGTTTCAAATTCATAATGAATTCATGTTGTACAGTATGTGTGCACCCCCTCTACAGGAAATACAGTTAGAAGGCCTATAGGCACCAAGGCCTACTGGGAGTGGCAGAGTGGAAGCACACACTAGTTTGACCATACCATGAAATGCTGACCATTGTTTATTTTAGTTACACCTTAATCAGAACGTCTCTTTATTTATTGACATTTTTGTAAATGTATGATTTTTCAATTTAAATTCAACTCTGGACATATGTCAAGACGATAATTTCATCATTATGGCTAAAGGATTAGGATGGAAATTGTATTGGGACAATTATATTGGACAGTTTAGCCACTACAACTGCAGCAGTTTAAAGTCAGATGCACCGTAACTGCAGCCAGTTCAGATGCATAATAACTCAAGTTAGATGGAGTAAGTGACCAGTTTAAGGTTTCCGTGTTTAAATAAACCTTTTTGCATTTTCAAGAATGTTGGATATCTGGGACATCCTTTCTTCCAGCCTTAGTCTCTATGTGATCTTGTACAGTACAGGGGTCTATTCACTGGAAACCAAATGGAAAAAAACAGGCCAAAATGAGGAGGGACAAACCTGAACTTCTCCAATAAGACATGCACATTTTGTTGCAACTTGTTTTTTTTGCAAAAGGTTTTACGATGGTGTGCACTAATGAATACACCCCAGTACTACATCTACATTTAGAATAATGAACTCTCTGCAGTCCCGTCTGTCTAAAGTTCAAGTCCCCAAAGGTTTAGCTGAGGTATTGGACCGGGAAGTATGACATAAGTATGAGGTAGCCCAATTGCAGCAGAGGGTGCTTCATCGCAAGAGGGGAGTTTTCTACACACAGTGTGAAAGAAGAGCCACGCTGACAGTTTTAGGGTTAGTACCTATAGGCTAGTATAGATCACATTTTGCAAACTCAGCATTGAACAACTGACACTCATAATTCATCCTTTACCAACTGACAACTCCAGGCTAGTATTGGCATGTTTAATGGGTTTCACTGAGTAATGGAAACTGGTGGAACAGACATTTCTTGTGTAATCTTTCCAGGAGACATCTGTCAGTGGGTTCACAGTGAGTTCATGCTTATGTAACATGGTTCCCGGGTTCCCCTCTCCCCTATCATGTTCATCTGGTTTCCTAGTACCATGGGGGAGGGGGGGGGGTGGTTACCATATAGGACTTGGTGCAGGTTTCAACATATTTCAAGCATGTGGCCTGCCCCATGCTTTTACACAGAGTGCAAATTATACCGTGACATTCAGGGGCCTCCGTTTCTTCCATTGGACCTCCTCTGTGTGCATGTGAAAAGAATGTATGGGCCTAATGTATGGGCCTAATAGTAGATGTCGTTTAACAGTCAAATGTTTTATTACCTTTTAATTTGTCATGAACACAACCAGTCATGATGTTCTTATTGTCAATCAAATCATTTCAAAAAGAAGGCTACCTACACCTGTTCTTCCACTCCAAAATAATTCCAGCATCCAGAAAGTGTACTGTGCAGTAGCACCATTTAATGGAAAGAGACATCTGTTACAAACCACCAAAACGTTTAATGACATTCGGCAATTGTCATTGGGTCTACACTCTTGCAGCCTGAATTAAATGATACATCTTGCCGACAAAAGGACCTTTTCTGTAGAAAGAAATGTTTGGACACCTGAAAAGGGTTTGTAATACAGGACCAGAGACAGAAGAGGAAGTGAGATACCCCACTCAGTTCATTGACTTTCATTGAACTAGAAATAAACTGAGTAGACCAGACCCAGCCTGCAATGCATTGGTGTCTATGGAAGATACACCCAGTAAAACAGACCAGAAAAATATTTTTTTTTAAATGGTAAAAGGCCTGAGTGAACCATCTTTGAGAGGACTATCCAGGCATGACAAATGCAGCCATGGAGAAAATGTTTTTAAACAGTGCACATAGGTAGGGGTGTTTCATTTGGAATAAGCTTTTATTTTAAAGAATTCCCACTAGCAGTACAAATAGCATAGATATATATATATATATATATATATATATCTATCTTAATTGCAGACTGGTTAAGTTAGAATTATTTGGAGACTCCACCCAAAGTTAGATATTGCATTTAGGGGGACTCATGTCTCATTCAGGCGGTCTGAGACCCCCCTGGGCCCTCCATAAATCACATTAAGACAGACCCTTTTCCTTGCATGAAGGAATCTTAAGATTAGACCGAATGACTGAGCTTCAGCATAACCCTAAGGAGATATCCATTGCCAGACATAACTGACCTGAGACAGGCTTTCACTATCTAAAACCCAGGGGAAGACTCCTACTACCCCAGAACAGTTGGTCATGTCGGTCTGTTTTGATAAGAGTTCAGCCAAGTAGGTTTCAATTCTGTTATTTTTAGTTTGTTGACTCTGGTGTGGACTCTTGTTTTTGACAGGAGGGGGTTGAATATTTGGATTCTGTGCCACCATTCTGTGCCACCATGCCTAACAGGGTTCTATTGAAATCATGTTGGCATCTACCAATGGCAGCAATATGGCTTACATTTTAGTCATTTAGCAGGCACTCTTTTCTAAAGTGACTTTTGGGAGAAATAAGGGCATCTCGGCAGATTTTCCAACTTCTCGGTTACTGGTCCAACGCTCTTAACCATTAAGCTACCTTCCGCCCCTCAGGTGAGGTATACAGTTGAAGTTCACATACACTTAGTTTGGAGTCATTAAAACTTGTTTTTCAACCACTCCACAAATTTCTTGTTGAAAAACTATAGGTTTACTTACATCTACTTTGTGCATGATACAAGTAATTTTTCCAACAATTGTTTACAGACAGATTATTTCACTTATAACTCACTATCACAATTCCAGTGGGTCAGAAGTTTACATACACTAAGATGACTGTGCCTTTAATGAGCTTGAAATATTCCAGAAAATTATGTCATGGCTTTAGAAGCTTCTGATTGACTCAAATGATGTCAATTAGCCTATTGGAGGTGTACCTGCGGATGTAGTTCAAGGCCTACCTTCAAACTCAGTGCCTCTTTGCTTGACATCATGGGAAAAATCAAAAGAAATCAGTCAAGACCTCAGAAAAACAAATTGTAGACCTCCACAAGTCTGGTTCATCATTGGGAGAAATTTCCAAATGCCTGAAGGTACCATTCATCTGTACAAACAATAGTACACAAGTATAAAAACCATGGGACCACGCAGCCTTCATACCGCTCAGGAAGGAGACGAGTTCTGTCCCCTAGAGATGAACGAACTTTGGTGCAAAAAGTGAAAATCAATCCCAGAGCAACAGCAAAAGGACCTTGTGAAGATGCTGGAGGAAATAGGTACAAAAGTATCTATATCCACATTAAAACAAGTCCTAAAATCAACATAACCGGAAAGGCTGCTCAGCAAGGAAGAAGCCACTGCTCCAAAACCACCATAAAAAAGCCAGACTACGGTTTGCAACTGCACATGGGGACAAATATCATACTTTTTGGAGAAATGTCCTCTGGTCTGATGAAACAAAAAAAATAAAGCTGTTTGGCCATAATGACCATCGTTATGTTTGGCGGAAAAAGGGGGAGGTTTGCAAGCCAAAGAAAACCATCCCAACCGTGAAGCACGGGGATGGCAGCATCATGTTGTGGGGGTGTTTTTCTGTAGGAGGGACTGGTGCACTTCACAAAATAAATGGCATCATGAGACCGGAAGATTATGTGGATATATTGAAGCAACATCAAGACATCAATCAGGAAGTTAAAGCTTGGTCGCAAATGGGTCTTCCAAATGGACAATGACGCAAAGCATACTTCCGAAGTTGTGGCAAAATGGAGGACAACAAAGTCAAGGTATTGGAGTGGTCATCACAAAGCCCTGACCTCAATCCTATAGAAAATTTGTGGGCAGAACTGAAAAAGTATGTGCGAGCAAGGAGGCCTGCAAACCTGACTCAGTTACACCAGCTCTGTCAGGAGGAAGGGGCCAAAATTCACCCAACTTGGGAAGCTTGTGGAAGGCTACCCGAAACAATTGACCCAAGTTAAACAATTTAAAGTCAATGCTACCAAATACTATTTGAGTGTATGTAAACTTCTGACCCACTGGGAATGTGATGAATAAAATAAAAGTTGAAATAAATAATCCACTGTTATTCTGAGACAGGGAATTTTTATAAGATTTAATGTCAGGAATGGTGAAAAATTGAATTTTAAATGTATTTGCCTAAGGTGTATGTAAACTTCTGACTTCAACTGTACATTTGAACATAACTTAATGATTAGACTCCAGGCAAGTGCAGTACATTTTATGTAGGTTATAGGCCAGCAGGCTCAAGAGATAAGTTGTTCCAATGTATGCAGTGGGATATGGTTTGACTTCACATCGGCCACAGGGGCAGTGATACATCTGTCTAGAAGGATCATCCAATCCCTTTCTGACAAGTCACAGGCTTATGTTCCAAGGGGAAATCCCTAATTTGTGCCATCAGGTGGTGAGATCCCATGGACTTTGTACTAACCGTTATCAAACTGTAGAGCGTGGTGGTCCCCGATCCGCAACCCCCACACCAAAAAAAGTTTTAAAAAATGAAGTCAGTCTAGTTGTAAACTTACTCTTGAAAGTTATAATAGAATGCATGAGGTGTAATTACAAAATTGAGAGCCATTTATAACTAGCCCAGGTCAGTTGACGGTTTTTAGAAAAAGAAAAAAAAAAATTCTCTGCCGATAGTGATAAAAATGTGAACTCAAATATCACATGAATACACATTAGACATGGCAAAATGTATAGAAATGCAAGAAAACGTGCTTTAAAAAAACCACAATATTATTTGCACCCAAGACAAAATGTGTAGAATTGCAGTAAATAAGCTTCAAATGTGCTAAATGTTCTCCACCAACAAGAGTGGTATGAACAGTGTCTCCAGAACGGTGTTTGTGCCCATAGAAATAAAAATGGGGTGTGCACAAAAAAGGGGGCACAGGATGTTTCCCAATACTGGAAGGAGTGAAAAGGCTTGGGAACCCCTGGTGTAAACCACCATGTACACATCAGGGAGAAGAAAATTAAATGAATCACACATTGTGCTGGTGGCAATTGAGCATTGCAACATGTAAAGTATGCTTGTTTTTTAATGGACGTTGCACAACGGTAATAAATATAAAACAAGAGAAAGACAAAATAAAAGCAGTGAGGTCACTGCTTAAATGCTTGTTAGTTAAGGCCTCAGGTGACATCTTAGCAGCAGCTCATAGTGTGTATTATTTTCAATTATTGTCTATGGCAGATTACAAATGGTAATCACAAATCAAGTCTGTCGATGCTTGTGTGTTCTGGTAACCCTGACTCATCAGGAGAAATATCCTTGTATTTCTCAATTTAAACTTTGGTTTAAAAGAGAGTTTAGTCTTACGAAATGCTCTAGTCTACAGCTCTTAAATTCACATAATGAAAAACAGTTTCCAATATACCACCATTCTCTCACCCTCAAGTACATACATGACTAAAAGCATGTGGACACCTGCTCGTCGAACATCTCATTCCAAAATCATGGGCATTAATATGGTGTTGGTCCACCCTTTGCTGCTATAACAGCCTCCACTCTTCTGGGAAGGCTTTCCACTAAATGTTGGAACATTGCTGCAGGGACTTGCTTCCATTCAGCCACAAGAGCATTAGTGAGATTGGGCACTGATGTTGAGCGATTAGGCCTGGCTTGCAGTCAGCGTTCCAATTCATCCCAAAGGTGTTCGATGGGGTTGAGGTCAAGGCTCTGGGCAAGCAAGTTCTTCCACACAGATCGAGAAACCATTTCTGTACAGACCTCGCTTTGTGCATGGGGGCATTGTCACGTTGAAACAAAGTTGGATGCACAGAATTGTCTAGAATGTCATTGTATACTGTAGCGTTAAGATTTCCCCTTCACTGGAACTAAGGGGCCTAACCAAACCATGAAAAACAGCCCCAATTATTCCTCCACCAAACTTTACAGTTGGCACTATAGATTGGGGCACATAGCGTTCTCCTGGTATCCGCCAAACCCAGATTCACCCGTTGGACTGCCAGATGATGAAGTGTGATTTATCACTCCAGAGAACGTGTTTCCACTGCTCCAGTCCAATGGCGACGAGCTTTACACAACTTCAGCCAACACTTCACATTGCGCAGGGTGATCTTAGGCATGTGTGCGACTGCTCGGCAATGGAAACCCATTTCATGAATCTAGAAGTAGTTTGGAAAATGGTAGTGAGTGTTGCAACCGAGGATAGATGATTTCTACACGCTATGTGCTTCAGCCCTCGGCAGTCGCGTTGTGTGAGCTTATGTGGCCTACCACTTCGCGACTGAAACATTGTTGCTCCGAGACGTTTCCATTTCACAACAACAGCACTTACAGTTGACCGAGGCTGCTCTAGCAGGGTAGACATTTGACAAAATGACTTGTTGGAAAGGTGGCATCCTATCACGATGCCACTTTGAAAGTCGCGGAGCTTATCGGTAAGGCCACTGTACTGCCAATGTTTGTCTAAGGAGAATGCTCGGCTGTTTGCACCATTTTATACACCTGTCAGCAAGGGGTGTGGCTGAACTAGCCGAATCAACTACTTTGAAGGTGTCCACATACGTTTAGATAGATAAACCAAACACACAATTAAAATGGTTTAAAAATTACAAAAACGTTTCCCTGTGTTACAATGCAGTCAGAAAGTATTCAGACCCCTTGATGTTTCCACATTGTTACAGCCTCATTCTAATGGATTAAAAAAAATTTTTTTTCCATCAATCTACACACAATACCCCATAATGACAAAACATTTTATTTTTCTCAAAATTAAAAATGTATACAAGTTCAGACCCTTAATTCAGTATATTGTTGAAGTACCTTCGGCAGCGATTACAGCCTCGAGCCTTCTTGGGGATGACGCTACAAGCTTGACACACCTGTATTTGAGGAGTTTCTCCCATTCTTCTCTGCAGATCCTCTCAAGCTCTGTCAGGTTGGATGGGGTGCGCCACTGCACAATCATTTTCAGGTCTCGCCAGAGATGTTCGATCGGGTTCAAGTCCGGGCTCCGGCTGGGCCACTCAAGGACATTCAAAGACTTGTCCTGAAGCCACTTCTGCATTGTCTTGGCTGTGTGCTTAAGGTCATTGTCCTGTTGTGAAGGTTCACCTTCATCCCAGTCTGAGGTCCTGAGCACTCTGGACCAGGTTTTCATCAAGGATCTCGCTGTGCTCCGTTCATCTTTCCCACGACCCTGACTAGTCTCCCAGTCCCTGCCACTGATAACCATCCCCACTGCATGAGGCTGTCACCACCATGCTTCACCGTAGGGATGGTGCCAGGTTTCCGCCAGACGTGACACTTGGCATTCAGGCCTAACATTTCAATCTTGGTTTTATCAGACAATAGAATCTTGTTTCTCATGGTCTGAGAGTCCTTTAGGTGCCTTCTGGCAAAGTCCAATTGGGCTGTCATGTGCCTTTTACTGAGGAGTGTCTTCCGTTTGGCCACTCTACCATAAAGGTCTGATTGGTGGAGTGCTGCAGAGATGTTTGTCCTTCTGGAAGGTTCTCCAATTTCCAGAGGAACTCTGGCAGAGTGACCGTTGGGCTCTTGGTCACCTCCCTGACCAAAGCCTTCTTCCCCAATTGCTCAGTTAGGCCAGACGCCCAGCCCTAGGAAGAGTCTTGGTGGTTCCAAACTTCTTCCATTTAAGAATGATGGAGGCCACTTGGGAACTTTCAATACTGCAGACATTTTTTTGGTACCATTCACCAGATCTGTGCATCGACACAATCCTGTCTCAGAGCTCTACGGACAATTCCTTCGACCTCATGGCTTGGTTTTTGCTCTGACATGCAGTCAACTGTGGGACCTTATTTAGATGGGTGTGCCTTTCCAAATCAAGTTGTAGAAACATTCAGGGATGATAAATGGAAACAGGATGCACCAGAGGTCAATTTCAAGTCTCATCACAAAGGGTCTTATGTAAATAAGGTATTTCAGTTATTTTGTTCATAAATTTGCAAATATTTTTAAATCACGTTTTCGCTTTGTCATTATGGGGTATTGTGTGTAGATTGATTAAATTAAAAAAAGGATCATCCATTTTAGAATAAGCCAGTAACGGAACAAAATGTTGAAAAAGTGAAAGGGTCTGAATGCTTTCCAAATGCACTGTATTTGTCATCATATTCATTCACTGAAGTACCTCTTGATTAAGATCCATCCTCCAGATAATAAAATATATATATATTTTTAAAGTATATATTTTTAAAGTATATACTGTATGGTATAATACTGTAGTTAAGTACTTTGTGGTGTTTGTTGAGTGAAAAGTTATCAAAAGCAGCACCAAAGAAAAAAAAGTTGCTCAATTGGTGGCTATCGCCATGGTTACTTTCCAGGTTGTTCCTTGTCGGATTGCTCATCGTTGGGTTGCTCTGCAGTTTGCTCCGCGGGTTGCTCCTCCGGGGGGTTGTCAAGCAGCTCAAACATGTCATCGATGACCTGCCACAAGCAGTTGTCCAAAGGGAAGTCGTTGTCCACCAGGTTGACAAGGAAGTAGTTGTCGTGGATATACTTGATGATCATACGTGATGGGGACTCGTCTTCGTACAGCTTGGCCCACTGCTCGATCCACAGGGCAAAGGCCTCGTCCTATTAAAAGATGGCGAGAACAATTAGGGGGTTCAGGTGTGGCGCTAGAGATTAATCTTTACAGCTCTGGTAATTGATACAGCTTGCTGATGAAGTTACACACAAAATTCTGGTTTTGAAAAGGCTTCACGGGAGATTGTGTCAAATGCTCAAGCTCATAAAGATGTGGAGGGTTCAAAACTGTACTTCAAATACCATACTCCACTAAAACCTCTTTAAAATGTTAGAGAACCATTCCACAAACTCATCTGAGTCATGGGCACAGTCCACAACCAGAAACAACTCAGAGCACACTCCATCTTGCTGATAGGCGTTTTCACTGAACTGCTTACACCTATCCAGTTGCTGTATATCTACACAAGTGCATAGAGGGTAATGTTCCTGGAAGGGGCCCAGTAGGTTAATGAGATGACCTTTGACCTTACCTTCCAGTACAAGAAGCTGACTGGATCCACCACGGTGGGCTGGACAATCTCCCTGCCGGGGAAGATACCCCATGTCACAGCGTTGGGTTGCATGTCATGGGCGTTCGTAGTATTCTGACCCTGTAGATGGATACAAAAATCAGCCAGTAGATCTTTCTAGCAAACTGTTCCAATTCACAAAATGTGTGTAGATGTAATGCCTGTAGTTGAGAACTTACGTGAACGTTGACGATGTGGTAGTTGACGCGAGGCTCGTACTTCTTTAGCACTTTGAGGAGAGCTGTGACATTTTCGCTTGAGGTGAAAAATTCCAGATAAGCCTGTTGGATGTGTAAATGTGGCACAGTATAAGGTTCATGTCATGATTGCTATGCATGTGATACAAGAACTGTTAAGTTTGAAAAACCTCCACTGCCGATCAACAATACCACAAAAGACTGATTTTTTCATGCACTTTCATTTCTAGGAAAGATTGTGAATCAACCTACTCTCAATAACATAAGAAAGAAAAACTGTGACAGCCTTAATTTTGCTAAACCAGTAGTAATCCTTGATAATTCTAAAGGATTTATGGGTATTTCTAAATAGTGTTCCAGGTGTACACCCCCCTGCCCACTCCTTTTACTAGGCCTACCTTATTCTTTTTGGGAAAACGTTACATTAAGCATACAGGTACAGTAATATAAGCATGTATGAGCCTTTATATAATAAGACATAATTGGTCATCCCCACAACCAAACCACAGACGCCGAACTTTACCTTCTGGAAGACGTAGCCACCAGGGGGGCCCCAGCCCACGATGGGGTCTGAGGAGGGCTTGCCGTTGATGCTGGGCTGGGAGTTGATGGTGAGGACTCCCCTGCGGTTTACCTTATCCAGCTCGTCCTTCAGCAAGTTGGTCTCCGGGGCCAGCGGGTCGTCATTCCACGGCAGACACATCACCTAGAAGACGAGAGGTCAGGAGACATCAGCCGAGCAAAGTGCAAGTCAAGGGTTTAGGTTCTTGTTTTAAGTGGTTGTCATAATGCACATGGTTGTATTTATGAGGCACCTAATGAAAGAAAGTTAAGGTTTCAGTTTCGGTCTGTTTTCACGCCAAAGTGTAGAGGTCCGGGTGTCACCTTGTGTCCGGCAACATTGGGCTGGGCCGTGATGTAGCTGGTGAAGACCTCGTAGACGCTCTGCTCGCTGGTCAGCTCCTCACCCCACATCTTCAGCAGGGCGTCCTTGGACGACTTACTCTTAAGGTAGAACAGGTAGTAATCGTTGAGTTCACCAAAGGCCGGAGATGACGAGTTTCCCCTGAAATAACAGAGCCAAGTTGACAAGACCTGGGGACATTGCCTGTTCACTGATTATACAGTACTTGTTCACATTATACATCCCTGATTCACATTATAGCTTGGCTCAGTCCAGTAGTGTGAAAAGGCCTTGAATGAACAACATCATTTACAACCACAAACTAGCTCAGGTGAGAAATTGTGGCCAAACTTTCTGAAGTTTTTCTCCAGTGTTGCTCACCATCGTCCATTGGGGAAGTCATCCCAGTCCTGTGTTCTGTAGATATAGCTCTTGGGTCTGGAGGCCCAGAAAATGGGCCGCACGTCCTCCACTTTGCGTTTGGGGTGAGCGCTCACCGCCCAGGGGAGTGTCCGCCTGGCAATCCAAGTAGACCCCAAACCCTCCATCAGTACTAGGAACATGCAAGACAGCGCATATTCCATTCTAACACCTAGCCAGTTAGAAATGACTTCACATGGTGAAATCTTTGTTAAATGTTCCAGGTCTAATGAAAGCGCTGTAATACACACGATTACAAAATGGTACCCACACTACGTGTTAAAACATGACAGCTCAGAAGTCGAACATGCCATTCGTTTTAGGTTTCCCCCCTAAATACTGGGTAAGCTAAATCAAGCGCAACCTAAAGTGTTTGAAAGATAACCAATCTAGCGCAATTGACAGACCTGGGGTCCTCGATCCACAGGCCCAGCTGCCGCAGTACCTCCATGGTGGCTACCTCGCGGTTCAGCGTGTAGAAGTGGAGGCCCGGCACCTCGCCGCTCTCCAGCAGCACGCGGCACATGCCCACAGCCTGCTCAATGCCGTAGTTGCGGATGGCCGCATCGTTGTCCTTGATGGGCTCGATGACCTGCATTATCTCCTCGGGCACCTCCAGCTTGGACAGTTTGACCAGCTGCCTCAGAGACTGGTAGCCCTGGAAAACAAATCCTACTGGTTCAGGTACTGACAGAAAAACTAAATGTAAAGAGCAAATGTCTCCATGCAACTGATGTACTCTCACATTGCAGACACACTTAAGATAACAAAAAATAACAAATGACACACGTCACGGTGGGAGTGTTACATTTCTGTATTGACTGGCATCAATGTAGAATTTATAAAAATTCCAAGGGACAATGGTCCAATTATGAGAAAAAAAAGTTTTGAATAGCACTGAGCGTACTTGGTCATTTGTTACATCTTTGCTATCACATTAGAAAGAATGTTCTGTTCAAAAAGACTACCCCTCCCTTTAAACCTTTGACAAATGTAGCCTTTGATCACTCTACACACAAACATGACATGTTTTTGTCATTTAGTAGACGCTCTTATCCAGAGCGACTTACAGTAGTTAGTGCATTTATTTACACCCCCCCACCACCCAACCTCTAGTTTAGGCCCATATCCAACAGTACCTGGATAGGGAAGATGCCTGGTAGGATGGGGCAGGTGATTCCTATGGCCCTGCAGTCTCTGACAAACTTGAGGAAGGTGTCAGCCCGGAAAAAGAGCTGGGTGATGATGAAGTCGGCGCCAGCGTCCACTTTCTCCTTCAGATGTCTCAGGTCCTCGTCGTAACTCTCCGCCTCTGGGTGGCCAGTGGGGTAGCCTGCCACAATGATAGGGTTTTAATGCTCAGTGTGTGTGGAGGTCACATTTGTGACCAGTTTCAAGAAGCTAGGCATACATGTCACACGTCACTACCTCACAGGAGATGCATTTTACAAAACATGTTTTTTTTTGGGCAGAATTGCCTTCTGGAACGTGTTAACATTCATGTGCCTTATTAACAAACTTGTATGCCATCTGTAAATAAGATGTTTTTATTACGAGCCTATTTGGTTTAGCCACGGAAAGATACAGGAACTTACCGGCTAGCCATGATTGGCTGAGATAGTGGATGGGCTGGACATGCCCGAGAGATGAGTTTGGATTGTCTGCCATGTAGCATGCTTCGGTCTATAACATGAGTTGCTCAGTATGTGTGGATAATCCTTCCTACCGTGGCATTTCTTTTGAAAGATATCATGAAGAACTGAAAGTGTTGCATTGCGGCCCTGAAGTTAATAGCTACTACTTTGATGGACTACTTTCTAGAGGACATGCCATTATGTCTCTCTAGGACTAATCAAAAAATTAATCAGACTATGAAAAAATCCCTGATTTAGGGGGGGGGGGGAATCATTTAAGTCTTCCCCCATCACTGTCATCAGAAGAAACATCAATTAACAGTATTGTCACAGAAGAAGTTGACAGATTTTTGAAATCAGTGGAATGCACGGTGGAAACAGAGAGAGATGTATACAGGTAGCTACAATTTTCAGATATTAGTTACTCATTGTCAGAAAGCCATTCCTCATTGCAAGTTAAAGCCTACTGTTAGGAGGGTGTGAACGATGCTCAATTGGTGTAGACAAAGAGCTCTCCAGTATGTGTACCAAAACATTCAGGAGGGCCAGTTTATCAAAAGTGGGGATACAAATAAATACATTTTGCTTCAAACGTACCGGCAACACAGATGTCAAAGTAGTCATCAAACTCGCAGCGTATGTGTTTGACTAGGTCTGTGGCGTAGTTGAAGCCCGCTTCTTCCTCTTCCCAGTCAGCCCCCATAGGATCTATAGAGAGAGATCAGGAAAACATGGTGTTTACTGGGAATTTGTTACAATGAGTCCTAGCTAGTTAGCCAAGACTCTTGAAAAAGACATGTCATCTCAATGAGAAAAACCTGGATAAATAAGGTTCAATCAGACTCGGCGATGTGTGACCACGAGCATGAATGCAAACCAAAAATATTGAAGAGTGAATGATGCAAGAGGCTCCAATGAGAGTGACAGGACGAGAGCTTGAGCAGCAATGTGAAGATCTTGCCGAGTGAGAGTGATGCAACAGGCTGCAATCATGCAGTCAAACAGAAACTTCTCTCCAAAATATCAGGGTGACCCTCAAAACACACAAACATTCCTAAAATGGACCAACCTTGCTGTGCAGAAGTTGTCCCTAGGATCAGCTCACCCTCCCCAAATCCTAACAATAACAATTAAAAGTGGAACTGACAGCATTTTAGCAACATAAAATCTTATTCAAATCTGTTCACGCTAAGCTTTTTTTGGGTACTATTCTGAGAAGGGAGCACTGATGGTAATTTTTCACAATGTTTGAAATTGACAGTAAGGCATGTGTGAAAATTCTAGAGCGATAGAGTGGAAAAGCGGCCGTTCATTTCACAATTAATAAGGTACTTAAGTAAATAAAATGTCAGTCTTGTTCAGGAGCCAATCAGAGCTACAGTAGGCCTATATGCAAATAAGTATTTTGCCACATGGCCTGCCATCATTCACTTTGAAGTGGACCGTTTGTCTAGCGGCAGTAGCAACAGCGCAACTTTAGATCATTAGAAAGTGTTCAAAAAGCCACAAAATACACCTGAAAGGATTAATAGACTGGTCGATTGAGAAATGTCCTTGTTTTAGAAAGAAAAGCACATTTTTTTGGTCCATTAAAATAACTTAACATTTTTTTTAGAAATACAGTATAGACATTGTTAATCTTGTAAATGACTATTGTAGTTGAAACAGCAGATTTTTTAAATGGAATATCTACAGGCACACAGAGGCCCATTATCAGCAACCATCACTCCTGTGTTCCAATGGCACGTTGTGTTAGCCAATCCAAGTGTATCATTTTAAAAGGCTAATTGATCATTAGAAACCCCTTTTGCAATTATGTTAGCATAGCTGAAAACTGTTGTTCTGATTAAAGAACCCATAAATCTGCCCATCTTTAGACTAGTTGAGTATCTGGAGCATCAGCATTTGTGGGTTCGATTACAGGCTCAAGATGGCCAGAAACAAAGACCTTTCTTCTGAAACTCGTCAGTCTATTCTTGATCTAAGAAATTAAGACTATTCCATGCAAGAAATGTAAGATCTCATACAACGCTAGGTACTACTCCCTTCACAGAACAGCATAAACTGGCTCTAACCAGAATAGAAAGAGTGGGAGGCCCCGGTGCACAACTGAGCAAGAGGACAAGTATTTTAGTGTGTCAAGTTTGAGAAACAGATGCCTCAAGTCCTCAACTGGCAGCTTCATTAAATAGTACTCACAAAACACCAGTCTCAACAGCAAAGAGGCGACTCTGGGATGCTGGCCTTCTAGGCAGAGTTCCTCAGTCCAGTGTCTGTGTTATTTTGCCCATCTTAATCTTTTCTTTTTATTGGCCAGTCTGAGATATGGCTTTTTCTTTGCAACTCTGCCTAGAAGGCCAGCATCCTGGAGTCACCTCTTCACTGTTGACCTTGAGACTGGTGTTTAGCGGAGTGCTGCAGAGATGGTAGAACCTACAAGAAGGACAACCATCTCCACAGAGGAAATCTGGAGCTCTGTCAGGGTGACCATCGGGTTCTTGGTCACTTCCCTGATCAAATCAAAGTTTGTATTCGGTGCACGTGACAACAGGTATAGCACTTAGTGAAATGCTTATTTACAGGCCCTAACCAAAAGTGCAATTTAAGTTTTAAAAAATTGGTGAACAATAGATAAGAAATAAAAAAATAAAACAGTAAAAAGGCAGTGAAAAATAACCGTAACGAGGCTATACACATGCACCGGTTAATCGGGCTAAATGAGGTTGTATGTACATGTAGGTATGGTTAAAGTGACTATGCAAATATGCTAAACAGTGAGTAGCAGCGTAAGAGAGGGGTTGGGGGTGGTGACAATGCAAATAGTCCGGGGAACTATTTGGTTACCTGTTCAGGAGTCTTAAGGCTTGGGGGTAAAAGCTGTTGAGAAGCCTTTTGGTCCTAGACCTGGCGCTCCAGTACGGCTTGCCATGCAGTAGTTGAGGGATGGGTTGTTATTCCGGCACAACCAGGCCAGGTCTCTGACCTCCTCCCTATAGGCGGCCTCGTCATTGTCGGTGAGCAGGCCTACCACTGTTGTGTCGTCTGCAAAAACTTGATGGTGTTGGAGTCGTATCTGGACACGCAGTCGTGGGTGAACAGGGAGTACAGGAGGGGACAGAGCACGCACCCCTGAGGGGTACCAGTGTTGAGGATCAGCGGGGGGGGCGGCACATCAGGAAGTCCAGGATCCAGTTGCAGAGGGAGGTGTTTAGTCCCAGGATCCTTAGCTTATCGATAAGCTTTGAGGGCACTATGGTGTTGAACGCTGAACTGTAGTCAATGAATAGCATTCTCACGTAGGTGTTCCTTTTGTCCAGGTGGGAAAGGGCAGTGTCGAGTGCAATAGAGATTGCATCATCTGTGGATCTGTTTTGGCGGTATGCAAATTGGAGTGGGTCTAGGGTTTCTGAGATAATGGTGTTGATGTGAACCA
This sequence comes from Oncorhynchus tshawytscha, assembly GCF_018296145.1. NCBI lineage: Eukaryota > Metazoa > Chordata > Actinopteri > Salmoniformes > Salmonidae > Oncorhynchus > Oncorhynchus tshawytscha. The sequence continues at coordinate 57,304,155 of NC_056444.1, read as the reverse complement.
TTACTAGCCTTTCAAAGCACTTCATGGCAACGGATGTGAGTGCTACGGGTCTGTAGTCATTTAGGCAGGTTGCCTTCGTGTTCTTGGGCACAGGGACTATGGTTGTCTGTTTGAAACATTTTGGTATTACAGACTCGGTCATGTTGAAAATGTCATCTGCCAGTTGGTCAGCACATGCCCAGAGCACACGTCCTGGTAATCAGTCTGTCCCCGCGGCCTTGTGAATGTTGACCTGTTGAAAAGGTCTTACTCACGTTGGCTACGGAGAGCGTGATCACACAGTCGTCCGGGACACCTGATGCTCTCATGCATGCCTCAGTGTTGCTTGCCTCAAAGCGAGCATAGAAGTGATTTAGCTCGTCTGATAGGCTCGTGTCACTGGGCAGCACGCGGCTGTGCTTCCCTTTGTAGTCTGTAATGATTTGCAAGCCCTGCCACACAAGACGAGCGCCAGTGCAGCACGATTCAATCTTAGCCCTGTATTGGGGCTTTGCCTGTTTAATGGTCCGTCGGAGGACATAGCGGGATTTCTTATAAGCTTCCGGGTTAGAGTCCCACTCCTTGAAAGTGGCACCTCTACCCTGTAGCTCAGTGCGAATGTTGCCTGTAATCTATGGCTTCTGGTTGGGGTCACTGTGGGGGACGACATCCTCGATGCACTTATTGATAAAGCCAGTGACTGATGTGTTGTACTCGTCAATGCCATCAGAAGAATCCTGGAACATGTTCCAGTCTGTGATAGCAAAACAGTCCTGCAGTTCAGCATCTGCTTCATCTGACCACTTTAAAAAACATGTTTGTATTAAATAGACCGAGTCACTGGTGCTTCCTGCTTTAAAATTTAGCTTGTAAGCAGGAGGATATAATTGTGGTCAGATTTACCAAATGGAGGGTGAGCTTTGTATGTGGAGTACAGGTGATCTAGAATTGTTGGTTGCACATTTAACATGTTGATAGAAATTAGGTAAAACTGATTTAAGTTTCCCTGCATTAAAGTCCCCGACCACTAAGAGCGCCACCTCTGGGTGAGTGGTTTCCTGTTTGCTTATTTCCTTATACAGCGGACTGAGTGCGGTCTTAGTGTCAGCGTCCGTCTGTTGTGGTAAATAAACAGCCACGAAAAGTAGTATAGATGAAAACTCTTGGCAAATAGTGTGGTCTACAGTTTCTCATAAGATACTCTACTTCAGGCGAGCAAAATCTATTGACTTCCTTAGATTTCGTGCACCAATGGTTTACAAATATGCAGACCCCCCCCCCCCGTCTTACCGGAGTGTGCTGCTCCATCTAGCCGGTGCAGCGTATATCCCACTAGCTGAATATCACCATCATTCAGTCACGATTCTGTGAAACTTAAGACGTTACAGTTTTGATTTCCCGTTGGTAGGATATTCACACTTGTACCTCATTTAATTTATTGTCCAATGATTGTACGTTGGCAAGTAATATTGAAGGTAACGGCAGCTTTCCCACTCGCCTTCTGCGGATCCTTACGAGGCACCCCACTCTGTCCTCTGTACCTGCTTCTCTTTCCAACGATGGGGATGTTGGCCTTGTCGGGTGTTAAGTACATCCTGTGCTTCCTGACCTGCATGTCTTGTTTCTCTTTGCTTATTTGAGAGCCATATAAGGAAATCAGTCAATTGAAATACATTAATCAAGCCCTAATCTATGGATTTCACATGACTGGGCCTTGGAGGGCATGGGCCCACCACTGGGGAACCAGGACCTGCCAATCAGAATGCAGTTTCCCCAAAAAGGGCTTTAATCACAGATTAAAATAGTCCTCAGTTTCATTAGTTGTCCGAGTGGCTGGTCTCAAGACAATCCAGCAGATGAAGAAGCCAGATGTAGAGGTCCTGGGCTGGCGTGGTTATACATGGTCTGCGGTTGGGAGGCCGGTTGGACATACCGCCAAATTCTCTAAAACAACGTTGGAGGCGGCTTATGGTAGAGAAATGAACATTCAATTCTCTGGCAACAGCTCTGGTGGACATTCCTGCAGTCAGCATGCTAATTGCACCCTCTCTCAAAACTTGAAGACGTCTGTGGCATTGTGTTGTGTGACAAAATGGCATTTTATTGTCCCCAGCACAAGGTGCACTTGTGCAATGATCATGCTGTTTAATCAGCTTATTGATATGCCACACCTGTGAGTTGAATGGATTATCTTGGCAAAGGAGAAATGCACACTAACAGAGATGTAAACAAATTTGTGCACAAAATTTGACAAAAATAAAAACTGTGCGTATGGTACATTTCTGGTATCCTTTATATCAGCTCCTGAAACACGAGAGCAACACTTTACATGTTGCATTTATATTTTTGCTCAGTATAGATAATTTAGCCTATTTGCCACGTTATGACTGACTTGTTGTCATGCCTCTTGCTATTTTGATTGTATTGACATGCACAGCCTTTGATACATTTGTAGGTTTTTGTAAACCACAGCTGGCCTGGTAGACAAACTGATAGCAATATTTGTTGGACTACCAAGAATAGTATTGGTGAATTAGCTAATTAATCATGCATTGAAATGCATCCATCTATTCTGCCAAAAATGCCTTCCTCTACATCATGAAATTTTGAGTAAACTAGAACCACATTATTTTTTATTTCTCAAGTCAGTTTTGTAGCATAAACAACCAATTGTATATATTTGACTGATATGAATGTCGGTTTCAGAGCTGCAAAGTAATTAAAACGCTGTCAGTTCCACTTTAAGAAAATAAAAGTGAAAACTGACCTTAGAACTGGGTCTGGGTACAATGTCACCCTAGTCCATGCAAAAAGGCCCTACCTCCTCTTAGAGCCATGATGTTCTTCAGGCCAAGGCGTTTGGCTTTGCTCAGGTACCCAGTGATCTTCTCTTTGGTCTGGTTGCAGCAGGTCAGATGAAGAATGCTCTCCAGGCCACAGTAGTTGACCGCTGTGCTGGCGATCATCATGGAGGAGGTCTCCTTGTCCGAACCCGGGTCCCCTGCTGGATGCCAGGTAACGTCTATGAACAGGGGCCCCCCTGAGCCCATGCGATCAAATCTGAATTGGGATAAAATGGAGAGAAATTTGCATTGATTAGCAGGTGATACATTTCAACAGGTGATAGTTTTCAAACTCAAAACTAAGTGCTGAGTTACTAGCACAAGCCAAAGCTTCTGCTACATACCTAGAGATGAGGTTGACAGCTCCACTTGCAGTGCGAGGGGGGAAGAACTCGAGGGAAAACCAGTGGTCGCCCGACTCCGTCCGGCGGCGCATCTTGTCCCGTAGCCTGTCCGTGCGGTCGGTGTCCAACACCGGCGTCGAGGAGCGAGAGCTTTCCTTGGAACTCTCGCAACCGCTGTTGCTCGCGCCACTTGAGTCGCTTTTGCTGCATGTTCGCCATGTGTCTTCGACTCTCTGCACTTGATTCACCATGCTGCTACAGCCAAAAACAGTTTTTGAAGTTTGGGAGTCAAACTATCACGAGTTAGTTTGCACTGAAGTTCTCTCTCTCTCTCTCTCTCTCACACACAGTCGCTCGCACACGGGCGAAAACATGTGAAACTGAAAGACACGCTAGCCAGCATGTATTACTGTTAGCTAGCTAGCTAACGTTATCCACTGAACAGAATAAACAAAGCAGCTAACGTTACAAAGATGTTAGCTAGCTAGTTAACGTGAGCAATCATGTACAACATTCGGCAACAAATGCATAACTAACTTACCGGTTTCTCTCAATTCTTCCACAAATTCTTCTGCAGGCGTAACGTTAAGCTAAATATTCTCACAGGCTCGCCTGCTTTGTGAGCTGCTACAACGTGCGACTGGTCTTATATTCCTCGTCCTGCTCCAGCGTCTGGGCAGAGGGGGAGATAGCCGATTAAACGAAACTCCATGATTTACAATGGAGTTGAGAAGTACTGGAGCTCCGGCATCACATGAGGTGTTTTATTTCAGTGCTCAAACAATAGCCCAATTAAACACGAGTCACGACTTTGTTATGTGTGCTAATCTTTGGGTGCTTATATAAGTCGTTTTAAAACAAAAATACAATTTTATGTGAGGTCAGAGCTCCAGTCCACTCACACTACTTATCGCACAACTGCATCGTAATCGTTGAGTTTAGTCGGCTAAAAGGGGGAGACAGACGAAGACTATGAAAAAATACGCCTCGATCACACCGAAAGTGTTTGACGTTTTGGTACATGTCGAATGTAATGCTGTGTTTGCCTTGCACCATTGTGTGCATAGTTGGATTGTGCATAGTTGGATTTATCGAACGTATGCATCACATTGTGTGCATAGATGGAATGACAGAAATGGTAGCAGATGTTGCATATCATTTTCGCACTGCAGGTGTGATCGAGCCGTTAGACAGCTCTGCACATGTTAATGTAAAAATATTTGAATTTACTAACCAAATATGGAGTTTGGCTGAGCAATTATCTGTTTGGCTGAGCAATTATCTTCATTTACTGCCGTCACGCCCGGTATGTACTTCCAAAAAAAGGTATAAATAATGATGTACAAGCAACCGAAAACAATGTCTTGTCTGGAATTATGTAGTGTTTTTGACCAAGTGCGCACGCGCCAAATCACTCATTATTGACAGGTAGGCTGATCTAGCAGCAGTATAGTCAAAACCAGCAGTATGAGCATGAAGGTAGGCAGAAACTGCTTCTGAAAACGTCAGTTTGTCACTTTCACGAGGTTGGAGTAGTGTTTAACTACTTAAGACATTGGACAGTGGCGATTTTAGCATGAATCTTGGTGGCGCAAAAAAAAGTGGGATGCATGCCAGCAAAGCCACAACACAACACTAAACAATACATGCATTGCACTATAACGGTGACAAACGGTGCCCACAAGCTGTTAAGGCCTACATAAAGCTGTCCCAACAGCAGAGTCACAACACCTTACCACTGCAAAACCTGGCTCTAAAACAGATTATAGGAAATTAAGAGGTGAAAATAGACCAAATGATTAGGGTGAGGCACATTGAACGCCGTTTGGCGTTCTGAGAAGATTTGGCATGGGTCCTCAAATCCTCAAAATGCACCATCGAGAGCATCCTGACGGGTTGCATCACTGGTATGGCAACTGCTCGGCCTCCGAAGACAAGGCACTACAGAGGGTAGTGCGAACAACCCAGTACATCACTGGGGCTAAGCTTCCTGCCATCCAGGACCTCTATACCAGGCGGTGTCAGAGGAAGGCCCAAAACATTGTCAAAGACTCCAGCCACCCTAGTCATAGACTGTTCTCTCTGCTACCGCATGGCAAGTGGTACTGGAGCGCCAAGTCTAGGTCCAAGAGGCTTCTAAACAGCTTCTACCCCCAAGCCATAAGTCATCTAATCAAATGGCTACCTAGACTGGCTAGCCCCATTACCACAGAAAGCACTGAGCCAGGCTGAAACACCTGAATTTTGGAGCTGCCTTACTCAAGAAAGCAAAAAAGAGACCATGTTTGTGTGGCTTTATTAACTCAATTACATGTTTTAATATATTTTTTTTACATTGTTTGCAAACTGATATGGAACAGTGGAATAGAGATACTAAGTGCAGGGATTTTTTTAAAGTACAGAGGAAAGTCCGGGAGGGGAGGACGGCAGGAAGGGACAGAAGAGAGGAGGCTATTTTTACAAGATTAAGGGTGGGACACATCAGGTTGAATAAGATCTTGAATGTGATAGGAAAGTATCCAACAGGAAAGTGTGATTATTGCCTGGAATCAGAGACCGTGTAACATGTATTGCTACTGAGATCTAGTATGAGGGAGAAGGGGATACAGGAAATTAGTTAAGAGTATATTGAGCAGTACGTTATTAGATATTATCTCAAATATTTTGTTATATTTTTTAAGAGCAAAGTGGCTGGAAGGTCGACTTGAGTTTCTCCCTGTCTCTGGCCCACACTCCAGTACAGTAGGTGGCGGTAATGGTGCATAACGTTGGATGCCAGCTGCCAATAAAACCCACCGAAGAAGTACTTAATCGTAAACTTGTCCCTCCGGTCTTTGTTCATCACATGACATTGTGGGAGGTGTGGTGCTGAAGAGACAACAACGAAGATGGCGAGCTGTGGGAATTGCTTATGTTGTCAATGCTGCTGCAGGGATGAAGAGACCCGCACACCCGAGGAACTGGTATGAGATCAGTTACATAATGTGTTGAAATGCCTAAATTTGCAAATTATTTTGTGCGAGATTTCCAAGAAAAACTAAGCCTGTGTCCTGACTTCTTCGCCATGGCTGGAGAAAGCTAAACCCTCTTCTGTTGTGATGTTCTCATACGCTAAACATTTATGCACGCATGACTTAGTCGCTTTGGATAAACGCATCTGTTAAAAATGGCATATATTATTATATAATAGAAGTTTAGCTTGCTAGCTGTATTGTATGATAGCTAGATAAATGAAGAAATATTGAGTTAGACTATGTTTGCTATTTTGCTGTCGGAATAGTAATAGGCTGAATAAATGTTTTGGAGGAAATGTGTACTGAGTCAAACTAAACAACATGACAGCTAGCTAGCTGACAGTGGTTAGAAACTAGGCTGATTATTAGCCACTGGCACTACACTAGCTTGATGCTTGGCAAGCACAATCCATTCCATTTATCAAGAAACATTGTATGATCATGATGTTCATTGTTTAAGAGGCCCTTGTCAAACACACTGAAGAAGTGTATGTTGAAAGAGAGTTAAAACATCTAGCTGTTAATTTCCCTCAAACTATTCATAGCCTTGCACGTTGACCCAGGAAGAAACCTCTGCAACAGCTTGCTCCTTTGTTGGGGGTATTACTTATGTGGCACTATGTGTAGTAAGTGCCAGCTATCTTCTAATGAGGACTGGAAAGCAGTACTGCAATAACCTTATTTGTCAGACATAGTTCTGCATTGTTTTTTAAATTATTATTCATGCATAGGGCCTAATGTCAATGTCACATTCTTCAACCATCTCATTTCCAGACTATTCTTGGTGAAACTCAAGATGAGGAGGATGAGATCCTTCCAAGGAAAGATTATGAGGTGAGAAAGTCCCTTAGAAGCAGATGAACATCAAGATGTTGGCTTGACAATGGAGTAGGCAAGAGCACAAACAGATCTGGAACCAGGCTAGCTCTTGACCACATCTGTTGCCAGAGTACTAATATTGAAATCTGTCTCGCCAGATAAAGATACTAGAGACTCTATACAATTAAACGCACTCTGACTCATCTCCAAATGGTTCTCTCAGAGCCTGGATTATGACAGGTGCATCAATGAACCATATGTTGAAGTTCTGGAGGGAATGAACACTAAGGTATACTAAGAAATGAACCGTTGTACTGTGGTATTGTTTAAGTGATAAATGCATGTTTTAAGTTAGTTACAAAGTTGTTACTTAGTGATTAAAATGTTTTTCAAAAATTGCAGTTAATTTCCACAAACTGCATATTGCAATTGTGAGGAGTTGGTCTATATTTACATTTATTCTGACATGGGTACTCCTATCACATATTAGAAAGCCCAAAAGTATGAAGCTGTGAGGTGGATGCTGGTGTTTGCAATTGGAGTTTCAGTAGGCCTGGTAAGTGCCTTCATTTTCTATCCTGCATGTAGAGTCAGAGATGCTGAATTTTGGTTAGCTTACATACCGGTAAGCAAAAAACAATGACACTCTGTACATTCTCTGGAAATAATGTATGACGAAGGTATGGACGATGCCAAGTGCTACTGCCAAATGGCTGCATTCATTAGAAAATGCACATGAAACTCTTAACACTATTTTCTTTTCTTTCAGGTGGGCCTTTTTGTGGACTTTTTTGTAAGGCTCTTCACTAAGGTCAAATTCAACTTGGTGGGAAAATGTATCTATTTTTGGAAGATGGAATATTTCTAATTAATCATGTCTTTCTGATATTGAACATGCGTGACAGTAGTCATAATTCCCAAATCAACATATTAGTTAGTTGAGAGCAGTGAGGTGTGTGACAGACAGGGTTTTTCCTTAGCCAGTGTTTGCTAGCTGTGGAGGAGTGCAGTGCGAAAGGCTGCCTGACATTGTCGCTTTTCAAGCTGCTGGCCTTCAACATGACCTTCATCTTCATCGCCAGTGTGTTGGTCCTCATCGAGGTAAGGCCGATCTACACAAATACCTAACGTGTCCTTTCATGCTATTGTTATGCTATTACAGTCGACTCCTGAAAAATGCAGTGTCTTGGGACTGTTGGGATGGCGTGCGCTAAACCAAAGCATGCAGTTATCAGGAGCAATTAAAAAGGGACGACCAAACTATAGTGCACTTCAAAAGAGTTCGCACTTATCTGAAGTGCACTTATCAGTAGTCTGCCTGTACTGACCATACCCTCATTTTCAGAAGTAATGTGCATGCTCATAATCCCTCTGACAATACGCTTATTTTCAAAACTGCTGTTTTTTTCTAACTGTGGGATAGTTCTTTACATTTTATTTGCTTGTCTAGTGGTATCATATTAGAATTGTCCCAACTCCTACTGAACGTCCCTGTCCTGTGTCATTTAGCCAGTAGCTGCAGGCTTGGGAATCCCCGAGATCAAGAGCTACCTGAACGGCGTAAAGATACCCGGAATAGTCCGACTACGTACTTTCCTCTGCAAGGCCGTCAGAGTCCTCTTCACCGTAGTCTGAGGTACTTCAACATAGATGGAACTGGGTCGTATCCACTAGGCACCAAACAGACTGCAACAGACTATCTGAACTTGTCCAATAGAACGGTTCATTTTCGTTTTCTGTTGCAAAACATTTTGCTTCGGTGTGGACTAATGAATATGACCCTGACTTTCCAGAATCAACCATTATAGGATTAAACTAAAAGTAATCCAGTACCAATGCGTCTGTTCCGCCTCTGACTACGTGTTTGATCCTTCAGGTCTGTTTGTGGGGATGGAGGGTCCAATGATCCACAGCGGAGCCATCGCGGGAGCCGGCCTACCTCAGTTTCAGAGCATCACTTTCAAGAAGATCAACTTGGACTTCTCCTACTTCCGCAGTGACCGGTACAGGGACACACTCTACTAGTGTACAGTGCTAATAGCGCAGTAGTTCATCATTATAAGTTAAATGTCTGTGCTTAATCTTTATTACAGGAACAAGCGGGACTTTGTGTCGGTAGGGGCTGTGGCCGGGGTGGCTGCTGCGTTTGGGGCACCTATAGGGGGCACCCTCTTCAGCCTGGAGGAAGGCTCCTCTTTCTGGAACCAGGCACTCTCCTGAAAAGTGGTAGGTCGATGGACACGCATACATACGTACACACACAGGCAATTTATCTGTTAGTTGAAGTCATTGTAAGTCAGTTGCTGCTCTGAGGTACCCCTCTCTTCCTGTGTCTCCCTCCCCTCAGCTCTTCTGCTCCATGTCGACTACATTAACCCATAACTTCTTTCGCTATGGGATAAACTTTGAAAAATGGGGTTCGTTCCAGCTACCCGGCCTGCTCAACTTTGGAGAGTTCAAGGTACAAGCACTCATTCACATGCACAGACATTGCTTGTTCATATTTGAGTTGTGAGAGTATTATGTGGGTATTTTTGTAGATCCGCTATGAAACAATCAGACAGAACTGGAGTCTATCAAATGACTTGCATAATTTATTATCCCCCTTTACTCAACAAAAATATAAACACAACATGTAAAGTATTGTTCCCAGGTTTCATGGGCTGAAATTAAAGATCCCTGAAATGTTCCATTTGCACCAAAAGCTTGTTTCACTAAAGTTGTGTACAAATTGGTTTACATTCCTGTTAGTGAGAATTTCCCTTTGCCAAGATAATCAATCCACCTGAAAAGTGTGGCATATCAAGAAGCTGATCAAATAAGCATGATCATAACATGGTTGCACCTTATGCTGGGGACAATAAAAGGCCACTCAAAAATGTGCAGTTGTGTCACAACACAATGCCACAGATGTCTCAAGTTATGAGGGAGCATGCAAATGACATGCTGACTGCAGGAATGTCCACCAGAGCTGTTGACAGAGAATTGCATGTTCATTTCTCTATCATAAGCTGCCTCCAATGTTGTTTTTGGCAGGGGTTCAGCCATGGGTGGACCTATGGTCTCCCAGGCCCACCCATGGCTGAACACCTGCCCAGTCATGTGAAATCCATAGATTAGGGCCGAATGAATTTATTTCAGTTGACTGATTTCTTTATATGAACTGTAACTCAGTAAAATCTTAGAAATTGTTGTTATATATTTATATATGCAGTGCATTTATAAAGTATACAGACCCCTCCACTTTTTTCCACATTTTGTTATGTTACAGCCTTATTCTAAAATGGGTTAAATAGTTTTTTCCCTTCAATCTACACACAATACCCCTGCCCCATAATGACAAAGCAAAAACAGGTTTTTAGAATTTGTGCCTTTTAATGAGGAGTGGTTTCCGTCTGGCCACTCTACCATTATAGACCTGATTTGTGGAATGTTGCAGAGATGGTTTTCCTTCTGGAAGGTTCTCCTGTCTCCAGAGTAACTCTGGAGCTCTGTCAGAGTGACCATCGGGTTCTTAGTCAGCTCTCTGACCAAGGCCCTTCTCCCCTGATTGCTCAGTTTGGCTGGGCGGCCAGCTCTAGGAAGAGTCTTGGTGGTTCCAAACTTCTTCCATTTTAGAATGATGGAGGCCACTGTGTTCTTGGGGACTTTCAATGCTGCAGAATTGTTTTGGTACACCTCCCCAAATCTGAGCCTCGACGCAATCTTGTCTCGGAACTCTACGGACAATTCCTTAATCCTCATGGCTTTGTTTTTGTTCTGACATGCACTGTCAACTGTGGAAACTTAAACAGGCTTGTGCCTTTCCGAATCATGTCCGATCAATTGAATTTAGCACAGGTGGACTCCATTGAAGTTGCAGAAACATCTCAAGGATGATCAATGGAAACAGGATACACCTGAGCTCAATTTGAAGTCTCATAGGAAATGGTCTGAATAGTTACATAAATTAGGTGTTTTTAAAATTTTTAATACATTTTCAAAAATGTCTAAAAACCTGTTTTTGCTTTGTCATTATGGGGTATTGTGTGTGTATACTGATGGTGAAAAAAAATCTCAATCCATTTTGGAATAAGATTAATGTAACAGAAAAGGGGTCTGAATACTTTCCAAATGCATAAGTTGACACCTCATTCAAGGATTTCTTTATTTTTACTATTTTCTACTTTGTAGAATAATAGTGAAGACAAGCTATGAAAGGAAGACCCCGAGTTACCTCTGCTGCAGAGGATAAGTTAGAATTACCAGCCTTAGAAATTGCAGCCCAAATAAATGCTTCATAGAGTTCAAGTAACAGATACATCTCAACAACTGTTCAGAGGAGACTGTGTGAACCAGGCCTTCATGGACCAATTGCTGCAAAGAAACCACTAAAAGACACCAATAACAAGAAGAGACTTGCTTGGGTAAAGAAACACAAGCTTCATGAATCATGGAGGTGTTGTGATGGTGTAGGGGGGTGCTTTGCTGTTGACACTGTTGGTGATTTATTTAGAATTCAAGGCACTCTTAACCAGCATGGCTACCACAGCATTCTGCGGCGATTTGCCATCCCATCTGGTTTGCGCTTAGTTGGACTATCATTTGCTTTTCAACAGGACAATGACCCAAAACACACCTCCAGGCGGTATAAGGGCTATTTGACCAAGAGCGTGATGGAGTGCTGCATCCGATGACCTGGCCTCCACCATCACCTGACCTCAACCCAATTGAGATGGTTTGGGATGAGTTTGACCGCAGAGTGAAGGAAAAGGAGCCACCAAGTGCTCAGCATATGTGGGAACCCCTTCAAGACTATTGGAAAAACATTCCAGGTGAAGCTGGTTGAGATGATGACAGCTTTACACACTCTTGGCATTAAGGTAAAGGGTGGCTACTTTTGAAGAATCCCAAATATATTTGTATAAGTTTAACACTTTTTTGGTTACTACATGATTCCATATGTTATTTCATAGTTTTGATGTCTTCACAGTTATTTTACAATGTAGAAAATAGTAAAAATAAAGAAACACCCTTGTATGAGTAGATGTGTCCAAACTTTTGACTGGTACTGTGTGTGACACACACTAATTGGAAGACTTGGTGGGAAACATTACAATTAAAAATACTGTATACTATACAGATAACTGTCAAAATAATGGAAACACTATTGGAAATTAGGGATACAATGTATATCGAAAGTAGGTGCTTCCACACAGGTGCATCCCATCATTTGCTTAGGTTTCATTCTATTATACTAGTCTATTATACTAAACAAAAACATAAATGCAACAATTTCAAAGATTTTACAGAGTTACAGTTCATATAAGGAAATCAGTCAATGGAAAAATTAATTAGGCCCTACTTTATTGATTTCACATGCCTGGGAATACAGCTATGCATCTGTTGATCACACATACCTTTAAAAAATAAAAGTAGGCGAGTGGATCAGGAAACCAGTCATTATCAGGTGTAAACACAATTTGCCTCATGTAGCGCGACACATCTCCTTCACATAGAATTGATCAGTCAGGCTGTTTATTGTGGCCTGTGGAATGTTGTCCCACTCCTTTTCAATGGCTGGGAAAAGTTGCTGGATATTGTCGGGAACAGGAACATGCTGTTGTACACGTCAATCCAGAGCATCCCAAACATGCTCAATGGGTGACGCCATGTCTGGTAAGTATGTTGGTCATGGAAGAACTGGGACATATTCAGGTTCCAGGAATTGTGCACAGATCCTTGCGACATGGAGCAATGCATGATCATGCTGAAACATGAGGTGATGGAGGCGGATGAATGGCATGACAATGGGCTTCCAGGATCTCGTCACAGTATCACTATTGTGTTAGTTGTCCGTAGCTTATGCCTGCCCATACCATAACCCCACCGCCACCATGGGGCACTCTGTTCACAATGTTGACATTACAAACCACTTGCCCACACAATGCCAAATTCTCTAAAACAATGTTGGGGGCGGCTTATGGTAGAGAAATAAATATTAATTTACAGCTCTGGCGGACATTCCTGCCATCAGCATGCCAATTGCACGCTCCCTCAAAATTTGACACATCTGTGGCATTGTGTTGAGTGACAACCGCACATTTTAGAGTTGCCTTTTGTCCCCAGCACAAGGTGCACCTGTGTAATGATCATGCTATTTAATCAGCTTCTTGATATGCCACACCTGTTGAATGGATTATCTTGGCAAAGAAGAAATGCTCACGAACAGGGATGTAAACACATTTGTGGGATCTGTTATTTCAGCTCTTGAAACATGGGACCAACACTTTACATTTTGCGTTTATATTTTTGTTCAGGTTATTTTGGCTACCATGGCTTTGCCCCCCCCCCCCCATAGGTAGACAATACCCCCATCCACAGGGCATGAGTGGTCACTGAATCATTTGATGAGCATGAAAACGATGTGAACCATATGTCATGGCCATCTCAGTCACCAGATCTCAGCCCAAAGGAACTTCTGCAGCAGTGCCTGAAACAGCGTTTTCCACCACCATCATTAAAACAACAAATTATGGGATGTCTCGTGGAAGAATGGTGTCACATTCCTCCAATGGAGTTCCAGACGCTTGTAGAATCTATGACGAGGTGCATTGAAGCTGTTCTGGCTCGTGGTGGCCCAACGCCCTATTAAGACACTATGTTGGTGTTTCCTTTTATTTTTGCAGTTACCATTATGTATATATAAAAAATCACACTGGACTTAAAGTGTATCGTCCAATCAACTAATCACTCCAATCTTAATTCCATGTCCACAGACTAACATATCTTTCCCAATACACTACCATTATATTATTTCTCCCAGGACACTACCATTTTACTATTTCCTTTTGCAATACATCCTTATACACCGAGTGCACAAAACATTAGGAACACCTGCTCTTTCCATGCCGTAGACTGACAAGGGGAAAGCTATGATCCCTTATTGATGTCACTTGTTAAGTCCTCTTCAGTCAGTGTAGATCAGGGGTCTCCAACCTTTTCTAGCATGAGAGCTACTCTAACACCATGCCTGAACCGGACGCGCAACATCGTGTGCAAATTGATTCTGGCCCCCCGCACCAAATGCGTTCACAACACGCAGGCTGAAATATTTTTAAAAAACTCATAACATTTGTGGCAATTTAGCTAGCTAGTTTGCAGTTGCTAGCTAACTTGTCCATTTTAGCTAGCTTGTTGTTGCTAGCTAATTTGTCCTGGGATATACAGTTGAAGTCGGAAGTTTACATATACCTTAGCCAAATACATTTAAACTCAGTTTGCAATTCCTGACTTTTAATCCTAGTAAAAATCCCCTGTCTTAGGTCAGTTAGGATCACCACTTTATTTTAAGAATGTGAAATGTCAGAATAATAGTAGAGAGTGATTTATTTCAGCTTTTATTTCTTTCATCACATTGCTAGTGGGTCAGAAATGTTCATACACTCAGTATTTGGTAGCATTGCCTTTAAATTGTTTTATAGCTTGGGTCAAACGTTTCGGGTAGCCTTCCACAAGCTTCCCACAATAAGTTGGGTGAATTTTGGCCCATTCCTCCTGACAGAGCTGGTGTAACTGAGTCAATTGCACACACTTGTTCAGTTCTTCCCACAAATGTTCTATAGGATTGAGGTCAGAGCTTTGTGTTGGCCACTCCAATACCTTGACTTTGTTGTCCTTAAGCCATTTTGCCACAACTTTGTAAGTATGCTTGGGGTCATTGTCCATTTGGAAGACCCATTTGCAACCAAGCGTTAACTTCCTGACTGATGTCTTGGGATGTTGCTTCAATATATCCACATCATTTCACTGCCTCATGATGCCATCTATTTTGTGAAGTGCACCAGTCCATCCTGCAGCAAAGCCACAACATGATGCTGCCAACCCCTGTGCTTCACGGTTGGGATGGTGTTCTTCAACTTGCAACCCTCCCCCTTTTCCTCCAAACATAACGATGGTCATTATGGCTCAAACAGTTCTATTTTTGTTTCATCAGACCAGAGGACATTTCCCCAAAAAGTACAATCTTTGTTCCCATGTGCAGTTGCAAACCGTAGTCTGGCTTTTTTATGGTGGTTTTGGAGCAGTGGCTTCTTCCTTGCTGAGGTGCCTATCAGGTTATGTCTATATATTACTTGTTTTGCTGTGAATATAGATACTTTTGTACCTGTTTCCTCCAGCATCTTCACAAGGTCCTTTGCTGTTGTTCTGGGATTGATTTGCACTTTTTGCACCAAAGTACGTTAATCTCTAGGAGACAGATTGCGTCTTCTTCCTGAGCAGTATGACGGCTGCGTGATCCCATGGTGTTTATACTTGCGTACTATTGTTTGTACAGATGAACGTGGTACCTTCAGGCATTTGGAAATGTCTCCCAAGGATGAACCGGACTTGTGGAAGTCTGAGGTCTTGGCTGATTTCTTTGGATTTTTCCATGATATCAATCAAGTTTGAAGGTAGGCCTTGAAATACATCCACAGGTACACCTCCAATTGACGCCAATTAGCCTATCAGAAGCTTCTAAAGCCATGACGTCATTTTCTGGAATTTTCCAAGCTGTTAAAAGGCACAGTCAACTTAGTGTATGTAAACTTCTGACCCACTGGAATTGTGATACAGTGAATTATAAGTGAAATAATCTGTCTAAACAATTGTTGGAAAAATTACTTGTGTCATGCACAAAGTAGATGTCCTAACCGACTTGCCAAAACTATAGTTTGTTAACAATACATTTGTGGAGTGGTTGAAAAATGAGTTTTAATGTATTTAAACTTCCAACTTCATCTGTGCTTTCAATGTGTTATCCCAAAAGGTGCGTAAACTGTTGTGGGAAAAAACTTAAGATTTACATTTACTCTTCACTACAACACTGTCAAATTTATTGGATACGGGAGCTATATGTTTTTGACAGTTTGATGGAACGCATGAAGAAAATGCATGTAGCGTACTTTCAGAATTGCTTGGCGAGCTACGCACAGATAGGCTGTGAGCTACTGGTAACTCACAAACTACCTTTTGGACCTCTCATGTAGATGAAGGGGAGGAGACAGGTTAAAGAAGGATGTTTAAGCCTTGGGACAATTGAGACATGGATTGTGTATGTGTGCCATTCAGAGGGTAAATGGGCAAGACAAAAGATTTAAGTGCCTTTGAATGGGGTATGGTAGTAGGTGCCAGACGCACCGGAGTGTGTTAAAAAACTGCAACACTGCTGGGCTTTTCACACTTAGCAATTTCCTGTGTGTATCAAGAATGGTCCACCACCCAAAGGACATCAAGCCAACTTGACACAACTGTGGGAAGCATTGGAGTCAACATGGCCCAGCATCCCTGTGGAATGCTTTCGAACACCTTGTAGAGTCCATGCCCCGAGGAATTGAGGATTTTCTGAGGGCAAAAGAGGGTGCAGCTCAATATTAGGAAATCGTTCCTTATGTTTGGTACTTTACTGTGATGTCTGTGATATTTTAATTCGTGTATTTTACTGTGATTACTGTCTTGAACCTCTCTATTTGTAGCAGTTCTACCAAGATTGCCCTAAAAATAAATACTTTACCTAAGTGTATAATTTCCCATTGATTGATTGGTCTTTTTCAGATCTAACAGTACTATTTGTAGGTTCATCTGAACACACATTGACTTAACAACCACTACTGGACCTGGCTCCAAAACCGAGCCAGCGAAGGACAGTAACAAAAAATCTGATCGATTGGTTATGTTCACTCGTGGTAGTCTGCACCGGTCTGACTCTTCAATAGTTGTCAAACCTCTCACCCTTTTTAACGATTTTCTAGTAGTCATTTTAAGCCTGGCATGGCTTTTCATTGGAGGCAAATGTAACAGTGTTGCTTCCGTCCCTCTCCTCGCCCCTACCTGGACTCGAACCAGGGACCTCAACAACTGCCTCCAACGAAGCATTGTTACCTATCGCTCCACAAAAGCAGCGGCCCTTCCCGAGCAAGGGAAACAACTACTTCAAGGTCTCAGAGCGAGTGACGTCACCGATTTGAAACGCTATTAGCGCTCACCCCGCTAACTAGCTAGCTATTTCACACCGGTTACGCTCACCCCCCTTTTGACCTCCTCCTCTTCCGCAGCAACTAGTGATCCGGGTCACAGCACCAATAATGTAACAGTGTTGCTTCCGTCCCTCTCTTCGCCCCAGCCTTGGCTCGAACCAGGGACCCTCTGCACACATCAACAACAGTCACCCTCGAAGATCGTTGCCTATCGCTCCACAAAAGCTGCAGCCCTTGCTGAGCAAGGGAAACAACTACTTCAAGTTCTCGGAGCGAGTGACGTCACCAATTGAAACGCTATTAGCGCACACCCGTTAACTAGCTAGCTATTTCACACTGGTTACACAGACAAACCAATGAATTCCTTTCTCTTTTGAGTAATTGCCTCTTCCATTTTTGTGGCAGAGCTGCGATGTGGGTACAGTGTTTTGTATGTGGCTCTGTGTGTGCATATGATGATAAAGTGACTTGAGTTCTACACCTCCATGTATGTCCATCCCTCTCCCACAGTGTTCAGATGGGGATATGAAGTGCCACCTGTGGACTGTGGTTGACCTGGCCTTCTTTATCCTGATGGGGGTGGTGGGAGGGCTGCTGGGGGCCTTCTTCAATTACATCAACAAGAGGCTGGACAAGTACTGCATGTGACATGTCCACCCCAAGGCCAAGTTTATCAGGTAACTGCTGAGAAACACACCGTACCATACAAAAGCATGAACACACACACACACCTTTTTTATGCTCCTATGTCGTTGCTGCAGTTGTTGAAAATATTTTTTTCTAATTATTAATATGAAACGTATATATGTTGTGTAGTCTTCTACTTTTAGCCTAATTATCAAATAATTTCAATCAATCAACATTCCCGTCTGAGTGGAACGGCATTCGTCTGAGTGGAACGGCATTCGTCTGAGTGGAACGGCATTCGTCTGAGTGGAACGGCATTCGTCTCAAAAAGGTCGTCATTTATCGTTCATCTCTTATTCTTCCTCTACTCCCTCTCTAGGGTCCTGGAGAGCCTGCTGGTCGCCATGGTGACGACGGTGGGGATATTCGTGGCGTCCATAATGTTGGCGAATGTCGCGACTTGGCCTCCCCCACAACCAACAACAGTACAGCGCCGGTACGTTTGGTAGAGCTGAACTTCGTTTAAAAAAAAGTGAAGCATATAAAAAAGCAAGTTATAAACAAACATAAAACAATGTCATAATCATCCTGAAACAAGCACTGAAAGCATATTGGAACACAGCATGATCATAAAAACAACCTAGAATCAAACAAAAGCCATCCTTAAATAGTTTGTCTTGTGTGTTTTCTATTGTCTCTCTGACATCTTTCGGCAGATTAGTCGCCTGTGTTGAATGACTTAAAATGTCATTGATCCCAACCCTGCTAACAAGGGGGGCGGTTCAGGAGGGTGCATTGTTTCAAACCAATGTAATTGTCTGTCATGTAGAATAGAGAATCCGGTTAGCTCGGCTCATTACATTTCTATCTGCAACGTCACTGAATATACCCCAGTTTCAACATTTCTCTTAATTGAACATACCCAGTACCACTGCTCAGTTGGTTGAGCTGTGTAGCAACTTGCCTAGTGTAAATGAACCAATTCATCTGGCAGAACACACTCCCACTCCAGTATTACACAGTCACTGTGTCCATATTTCACATTTCAACACTTTGGCTGTGATCTTTGGTATATTCCTTACCAGTCTCTCCAGGCCTCCAGTCTAGTGTACACTTAGGTCCTTCAGAAATGGAATTTTGCATTTTTAATGGCTCCCACACTGGACAGACATTTTGCAGTGCATACATGTAAGAATAGATAGTTAATAGTAATAATAGTTATTCTGTCCCAACAAGACGTACAACGACATGGCCACTCTGTTCTTCAATTCTCAGGAGGTGGCCATCCACCAACTTTTCCACCAGGACGGTGAGACAGGACCTGACCTAGGATCAGTTTGACATTTTAGATCAGGGTGTCCCAATAGGCGGCCTGCGGGCCAAATTTGTCCCATCGCTGAATGTAATTGGGGACCCCTATTTTAGGCCATAACAAATGAGATTATGGACAGGCTCCCATTTGATCTGAAGGGCAAAACATATCCCACTCTTGTACTAAACAGCATGCTCAATGAAGAATCTCCATGTAAAAGTACTTCTTAGTTCCAGGACCAGGCTTAATCTATGTTTTCTTTGAACAGGGCTGTCTCTATTGGGTGCGTGTGCGTGCGTTACATTGTTTGTGGGCCTAATAATAAAGCTGTCATCTAACCTTTTCAATGTGGCATTAACACAACCAGTCATGATGTTTTCTTCTGATTGTAAAACAAATCCCTTCAAAAAGTAGGCTACCTGTGCATGTTCGTCCACTCCAAAAGAATTCCAGTGTCCAAACTGTCACTGCATGTACACTCTGATGAATGGAAATAGATATCTGTTTATAAAAAGAACTAAAAGTGGGCCTAATGCCCTAATGCCTCCATTGATTAGGCCTCCATTAATTGATGCGTGTTGTTGACAAATTGACCTTTTTTGTACCCTGAAAAGTCAGGACACCTGAAATGGGGCTGAAACAGGGATGGTCACCCTAACACATTCATGGTCAATTTACTAGACTAGGCTACAATGTGAATTACCATGAACTTCAAATAGGCCTACCAGTAGACAGTGATGTAGTAGTAAAAAACACAAGGTGGGTAAACTCTGATTGCTGGTCACGGTGAAAAAAGTAACATGCATTTTTCAGAAAAAGGTGGTCAACCTGCGTTTACCCACCACCAGACCTACAGTGCCAGTAGCCTACCCTCTTAGCCGAGGCAATTTTACACACATGAGCACACGCAGAACAGGTAACCTACATTCAATTTAATAGACCTACATGAGATGAATCAAAACATGTGTACACCCTAGTTCATGAGTTGAATGCTTGGAATCCTCACATATGTGACGTAAAACTCTACCTTTCCTTACAGTGATGACATTTATGACCGTGTTATTTGTCATTATTAAGCATTTAACAATTGAATTAGAACATTGAACTTAAACCCTGTGTGAATCCTGGATCTTGGAGGTCTCGGAAAGTGCACTGTAAGTGTAACTATGCCTACCCAATAGTTAATTATGCTTCGCAATGAAAACTGTTGTCAAGGGTACACATATACAAAATAATGTAGGACTATGCCATTGCAAAATCGAATGCTTCTAACCCGAAAGTCAACTACTGTCATTAACATATACTTGTTGAATGGATTGGATGCACATTGGTGTCGAGCTGAAGGCTAGTTGTCTAGTGTTATTGTAGACCATGATCAGCTGAGCCAGGAAAGAAAATATTAGATGATCTACTTCTTGCCACGGACGGCACGGAGAACACGAATACCAGAAATACAAAGCAATGAGCGCTCTAAACAACTGACTGACAAAAGCAAACAATTATAAGTCAACGAATAAATCTAAAGCATTGGAATAAAGGCTATTTTATCAAGGACACGTGGCAAACAAATGGCGCAAATGAGGAAGTGCAAAGGAAAATCTATGCGTTTTTAAAGGAGCTCAGCTGAGGCTGAAATTCAGCAATACTGAGTGAACAGCGCCACTGTCGAGCCAGCTATAGAATTATACAGTACCAGTCATGGACAGGGAGACAGTTTGTGCAGCCACGTAGAAATAAATCATTTAAACCATGACAGAGAAGTGGGGGTGTTTTGTTTAATTTGAAAGCTTTTATTTTCATATTTACCACTGTAAAACATATTAATCCCTGGATCGTAAACACATAGGAGAATGGTTCAATTAGCGTTATTTAGAGACCACCCCAAAGTTTGACTTTTGTTGCATTAAGGGGAGCTAATGTCTCATTCAGGGGAGCTCCCGGGTAATTTGCACCCCGGCCCCTGGTCTCACTCCCTATACATATACAAACTGAAAGATATAAATGTGCTTGTTTCAGTGTGATGGCTAGACTTTAGTCATTCATTATACTGAACATAATGAACACCTCTGTGGCCTGCTATATATTTATCCTCAGGAGTGAACAACTCTGCAGTTCTGCTAGATTTTTTCTTCTTCTCCCTGGCACTTCCTGTAACTGCTGTGGTTGTTTTACGAGGTAGAACATCAGCAGGACTGAGGCCCCTGAGGACTCGGCTGGAGTTGTGCAGCCCCTGCTGTATTGAGCCTCCTTGTCATGTGACGTGTCATTTACTGTGACGTGTGACGTGTCTGTCTCTGTAGGTACTTTCAGCCCCGTGACGCTGACAGTGTTCTTTGTGCTGTGCTTCCTCTTAGCGTGCTGGACGTATGGCGTGTCGGTTGCCCAGTGGCCTCTTTGTGCCCTCACTGCTCTGTGTTGGCGCTTTCGGACACCTGGTGGCCAACCTCCTCAATATGTAAGGACAACGTTCTGATAATGTTCTAGAAATGTTAGGCCAACGTTCTCACAATCAAATGTTCTCGAAATGTAAACCCAGCGTTCAGATAATCTGTACTCAAATACGGAAGGCCAACCGTCTCATAGCAAAAGGTCCATGAATGGTCATGGTGTATATCAGAGTCATAGACATGTAGCTATATACTGCTCTGGTTTATATGATTTGAAATCTGTTGGTTTGGAAATCTCTCACCTACTTTCCCAGTGCCAGTATTTATAAAATATAGTTTTGGCTCTTCTCATGGAGTTTCTATCTCTTGGAAAGTGAAAAATGCTTAGAAATGCAACTTTTTAGAGATGACATCCTCTGAGAGGGAATCTGCTGACCGGACATGTTCTCTCACCGCCTCTCTCTCTCCCGCTCTATGAGTTTCTCTCTCTTCAGCCCACTTCTACTTCTTCCTCGGCTTTGTCAGACCTGGGTATTTTCAGTTATGCTCAACCGAGGGTAATGACTGCTATGTGTCACACTAGGATGTCTGTGGGAGAGAGTTATCTTAACTGGCTGCTTATTCCAAAAAAGTTATCTTTATAGTTATTGGTTCAAGGATTAGTTTTGTGTTTCTAGGAACAAGAAGATAATGCAATTTGAGTCAACACTGCTAGAAGTAAGCCTGAGAGTCTTCTGCATGCTTTTATGCTCACTTCCTGACACTGCTCTTTCTGATTGGCTCCTTTGGCTGTCCTGTTGCCACAGCAACCTGGGGATAGACATCTACTCCGGGACCTTTGCTCTACTTGGAGCAGCTGCCTTCCTGGGAGGTGTGGTCTGGATGACCATCAGCTTGACTGTCATTCTCATCAAATCAACCAATGAGATCACCTACAGCTTGCCCATTATGACAACGCTCATGGTAAAGTACACTTCATTGATTTGAACTTACATTCACAATTTAGTGCACTTGTGTCAGTGTTGGTGCTTACAGGATGGTGTGTGTGTGCTCAGGTGGACAGGGGATTTCTGCAAAAAGGGCATCTATGACATCCACATTCATCTGAGAAGAGTGCCAATGCTGGAGTGGGAAATGGAGATGGACAAGTAAGAAACAAATACTACATTTATGATAGAAAAGATCAGTAGTCATTAAACAGACACTTGTATCCAAATGAACTTCAAGCTAACACGTTTTTCTTCAGTATACACATACAGTATGCTGCGTGGTCCTTTTACAACTTTAGCCAACTGTGTAATCTGCTGCTGTGTTCAATTCCAATTCAAGTCACTCAATTCAGGAAGGGATAAAAAAATGTTTTCTAAATAAACACTTGATATAAATAGCTTCTGCTTTTCAGTTTCTTGAAGACCTTGAAAATAGATGACCTTTTTTTCAATGAATGAATTTGGACCCTAACACGGGCACGTATGTGTCTCTCGTTTGTCTCCCAGACTGACAGCCAGTGACATCATGGAACCCAACCCGACGTACGTGTACCCCTACGTGTATCCAGTCCCTGGTGAGCATCCTGCGCACCACCGTCTACCACGCTTTCCCCGTGGTTACCGAGAACAGGGACAACGAGCACAAGTTCATGAAGGGCAACATCCTCATCAGCAACAACATTCGCTTCAAGGTAAGGAGCCAGGGCCACGTGCAGATAGAAATGTCATGAATAGAGCCGACATGATTTCTTATTCCAGATGTTAGAGGTATGTTTGTTCCACATAACTTGTTTCTATCTGAACCTTTCACAAAGTTGTGTCCTGGGGTGTAATCATAGTCGCAGACCGTAGCAAAATGTTTGGCCTTTTGCAAAACTCATTGCAATGGAAACCGTTTACTGAACCAAATGGAAGCAAATGGTGGGGGGGAACTACCTGAATTTGTTCAAAATAAACTAGTTTTCGTTGCAAAACGTTTTCCATTGTTCCCGTTTTTGCAACAGACCAAACGTTTTTGCTACTGTCTGCAACTAATGAACCCCCCTTGCTGAAGGTGCCCTAGCCATACCACAAGCTGCCACCAGGGGGAGTCAGAGCTCTATTATACTGTATAATGCATGGGCTGGTGCCATCTACAGTACCTTAAAGTATTCATACCTCTTGACTTATTCCACATTTTTTGTATTACAGCCTGAATTTACCATGGATTAGATGTTTTTTCTCTCACCCATCTACATACACAATACCCCATTTTGACAAAGTGACATGTTTTTTTTATTTTTATGTTTGCAAATATATTGAAAATGAAATACAGACATGTAATTTACATAAGTATTCACACCCCTGAGTCAATACTTTGTAGAAGCACCTTTGGCGGCGATTACAGCTTTGAGTTATCTTTGGTATGTCTGAATCAGCTTTGCACATCTAGAATTGGGGATTTTCTCCCATTTCTCCTTGCAGATTTTCTCAAGCTCTGTTAAATCAGATGGAGAAGGGCGGTGAACAGCCATCTTCAAGTCTTTCCACAGATTCTTGATGGGATTCAAGTCTGGACTTTGGCTGGGCCACTCAAGGACTTTCACATTCCAGCGTTGCTTTGGCTGTATGTTTGGGGTCATTGTCCTGTTGGACTGTAAATCTTCACCCCAGTCTAAGATTGTTTGCACTCTGAAACAGGTTCTCGTATGCCTGTATTTGCCTTCATTCATTGTTCCCTCTATCCTTACCTGTCTCCCAGTCCCTGCCGCAGAAAATAAGATATTTCTGTATTTTATTTTCAATACATTTGCAAACATTTCTAAAAACATATTTTCACTCTGTCATGGGGTATTGTGTGTAGATGGGTGAGAAAAATATATTTGATACATTTTGAGTTCAGACTGTAACACAAGAAAATGTGGAATAAGTCAAGGGGTATGAATACTTTCTGAAGGCACTGTATAAGCCTGTTAATTTGGCCCTATTTGTAGGTTATTGTTCCTTTCCTTCTTGTAGTGTTGTTACTGTAAAGCACGGTGTGACGTGTTGTTGATTTTAAAGGGCTGTGTAAATCACATGGGATTTACTGATTTGACACGATTGGATAGACGACAACAAACATTCTATTTCTATGTCAGGGCAGTGGTTATATCAAGGGAATGTAGGAAACAGGGATGCACAGACAGTGAGTTGTTCATGGTCTCTTGCTGTAAGAACCTTTACACTAAATCAACAGGAAAGTGTGTATGTGTGTGTGTGTGTGTGTGTACATGGGAGCTTAGTGGTTAGAGCATTGGGCCAGTAACCGAAAGGTCGCTAGTTTAAATCCCAGAGCCGACAAGGTGAAAAATATGTTGACATGTCCACGAGCAAGGCACTTAACCCTAATTGTTCCAGGGTCGCTGTTGATAATGGCTGACCCTGGCCATGACCTCACTGCCCGAGGGTGTCTCGGGGAGAGTTGGGATATGCATAGAACACATTTCCATGTCACAAATGTGTATAATACACACTTGTACATGTGTGAAAAAGGACAAATATAAGCATCCACCAAATAATGTTTTATTATTTTCTATGCTTACGTGTGTAACCCTGTAACCCTATGGAAACATATGGGGGCCTATTACAACCATCGATGGTGACCAGATATCGGCAGCTGATCTCTCATGATCTCTTGTGATGAATTTACCGGCACAACTAATCTCAATTGCAACCATTTTTGGTCACCTCATTACCACTCCTTATTTGATTTGTTTCATGCAGTCCATTAAAGTCGCAGTAGGTAGCTTTTGGGGCAGCCTGGGAAAATTCACGTAGAAATGTGAGTTATAGAAAGTCTGAGAAGCGGTATATCTATGTTCTATGTGTGCTATTTATATTCATACTTTGAAATTATATTATGTGAGATACATGGATAACTGCTTCTTCTGGGGAGTGCCAATATGGCCCACTGGTGGCTTCAAAGCCTCTCATTGGACAATAGATAGTATCAGCGTTCCAGGGTTTATACATATCATTGGTTAACACAGTGGTATGTGCGAAGTTCAGCTTTTTTGTTGTAATGGACCCATAGCTTCTAGGTCTTAATATAGGTCAGGGTTCCCCAACTGGCAGAGATTGGTTTTATTTGGCCCTCAAAGTTTTCTGAGCAAAAACAAAAAACATGTTTTATTTTTGAGTCTTTTTTCATTGTGGGACATAAAAGATGATGATAACCAGGAAATCACCTCCAAGTGATTTTTAATTTTGTAAATCTGTTCCCAAGTATTCCCATGCATAATAGAGAGATGTTATCATGTACAAATGGTAGGTTTGAAATGATTGTTTTAGTCTAAAATACACTGAATATACCAAACATTAAGAACATTTTCCGAATATTGAGTTGCACCACCCCCTTTTGTTCTCAGAAAACCTTAAAATTGTCGGGCATTTACTCTACAAGGTGTCAAGTGTTCTACAGGGATGCTGGCCCATGTTGACCCCAATGCTTCCCACAGTTGTCAAGTTGGCTGGATGTCCTTTGGGTGGTGAACCAATCTTGATACATATGGGTAACTGTTGAGGATGAAAAACCCAGCAGCCTTACTACCATACCCCTTCAAAGGCACTTAAATATTTTGTCTTGCCCATTCACCCTCTGAATGGCACACATACACAATCCATGTCTCAATTGTCTCAAGGCTTAAACATCCTTCTTTAACCTGTCTCCTCCCCTTCATCTACACTGATTGAAGTGGATTTAACAAGTGACATCAATATGGGATCATAGCTTTCACCTGGTTTCACATGGTCAGTCTATGTCATGGAAAGAGTAGGTATTCTTAATGTTTTGTGTACTCAGTGTATAACTGTTTAGTCTTCTTGATCAATTTGCAGTCTACAAATGATTGGTGATTATGTTCCGCCCCCCGACCATCCGCTCAAGAAGACATTGACCTGCGGTTGAATCTAGTTGATGATCCCTGATGTAGGGCTTCAAATCAAATGTTATTGGTGACATACACATTTAGCAGATATTATTGCGGGTGTAGCGAAATGCTTGTGTTCCTAGCTCCAACAGTGCAGTAGTATCTAACAATACACAACAACACACACATCTAAAAGTAAAAGATTGGAATTAAGAAATATATAAATATTAGGATGAGCAATGTCAGTGGCATTGACTAAAATACAGTATATACGTATGAAATGAGTAAAGCAGTATGTAAACATTATTAAAGTGACTTGTGTTCCATGTCTATGTACATAGGGCAGCAGCCTCTAAGGTGCAGGGTTGAGTTACCGGGTGGTAGCCGGCTGGTGATGACTATTTAACAGTCTGATGGCCTTGAGATAGAAGCTGTTTTTCAGTCTCTCGGTCCCAGCTTTGATGCACTAGTTCTAACCTCGCCAACCGGATGATTGCGGGGTGAACAGGCTGTGGCTCGGGTGGTTGATGTCCTTGATCTTTTTGGCCTTCCTGTGACATCGGGTGCTGAAGGTGTCCTGGAGGGCAGGCAGTGTGCCCCCGGTGTTGGGCAGACCGCACCAACCTCTGGAGAGCCCTGCGGAAGCGGGCGGTGCAGTTGCCGTACCAGGCGGTGATACAGCCCGACAGGATGCTCTCAATTGTGCATCTGTGAAAGTTTGAGGGTCTTAATGTATACATCGGTACATCTTCTTTGTTTCCTGTGAGAAGTGGAGAGATGCCCATTATTTTCTAAGAAGAGTGCAGAGTTACCAAGCAGACACAATGCTTGACGTGATGTGTCCAAACAGATACTATGGTATGTTCTAACCACTGAAGTCATAACCACATGTTAGCACTGATGTCTTTACCCCATTACTGCAGTCATGAACCAGGTAATGACCCATCCTCTATTTAATTAACAAGCATGTTTAGAAGGAGAAGCATGTGTAAGGGAGTGTGTACAATTATTACTGTGAATTGGGGCACCAGTCTGTTATGGGACAGAAATTGTATTTTAAGGCAACCTGACTTATTTTAACAATACATTTATAAGACAACAATGAAAATACTAGGAATAATATGGATTCATCTGAAGGTATAAATTATTTTGAGGTCACATTTACCAAAATAAGAAGACCACACAATTCCTTTATACAATCAACACTTGAAGACGCTAATCAAAATATCTACAAAACATAATGAAAATTATCATGGAAATAGGTAGTATAGGGAATAGAATGAAATATGAAAAGCTTAAGTGTACTGCTTAGTGTATGGGCGCTTCAATTCCAATTCCTGTACCAGATCTTATTTAGGGGCTTAATAGCAAAGGGGGTGAATTACATATCCGCGCACCACAGGGCATGAAAGGGATAACGAATCCCGTTGTTTGTGTCGTCCATGTCGGGAAAGTTCCTACGTAATTGCGCTAACTCAGGCGCTTCACTAAATCACATTTGACATTGTCCGTAAACTTGAGTTAATTTGTACACAAAAAAAAATCACAATGATGGAAAGACCTGTGTGTTGTTAATGCAGACAGAGAAGAGCTCCAACTTCTTAACCATAGCCTCAATTTTATCCCGCACATTGAATATAGTTGTGGAGAGTCCCTGTAATAGATTCAAATCATTCAGGCAAGATAAAACATCATCCAGATAGGCCCGTCGTGTGAGAAATTCATCATCATACAAGCAGTCAGACAAGTGAAAATGGTCAGTAAAGAAAAGTTTAAGCTTGTCCCTCAATTTTAAAAAAAGTGTCTCAATACTTTGCCCCTTGATAACCAGCGCATGTCTGTATGTTGTAAAAGTGTTACATGGTCACTGCCCATTATCATTGCATAATGCAGAAAATACACAAGAGTTCAGGGGCCTTGCTTTAATGAAGTTAACCAGTTTCACTATGTCTCCTTGTCAGGGCTTTTGCGCCATCAGTACAGATACCAACACATCTTGACCACCAACGTCCATTTGACGTCACAAAGCTGTCCAGCACTTTAAAAATATCCTCTCTTGTTGTCCTGGTTTCCAGAAGAGGATGTCTTCCTTAATTATTTGATGAAGGCAATTTTTGGGCCTTTCCCCCCCAACATTGTCCCAGCCATATCCACGGGAGCAGGAAGAATTAAGTCCTCCACAATAGAATGGGGCTTGCCTGTTCTAGCCACTCGGTAGCTCACCATATAAAACTCTTCTAGCCCCTTCTTATTAATGGTATGTTGCCTTTATTCATGTCTTACTACTCGAAAATGTCTTCTTAATTCTCAATCAAAAAACTTGCGTGGCATGTTTCGTTTCTAAATGTCTTCGCAAGAGTGAAGGTTTCATTGAGTTGTGAGACCTTTGCACATATAACACACTGTGGCTGAGGAAAGGCACTACTCCCAATATAAGTGAACCCCAAATCAATGTAGTTCATCGTATTTGTGCCTCTTCGAGGGTCCAACGTCCCTGTCTGTTTGGTGCTTTCCCGGGTAAGGGGGCATTAGCTCTTTGGCTGCATCAGATGTTCACAACTGTCAGTGTCCATGCTAGCTGGGTTAGCGATCTTTCAAAAAAATCCTTGTTAGGAAGGATTACCTACACATACTGTGCAGCTCATGTTATAGACAGATGCTACATGGCAGACCAATCTAATCTCATCTCTCGGAATGTCCAGCCCATCCATAATCTCAGCCAATCATGGCTAGTGGGAAGGTTCCTGGCTTTTTCCATGGCTAAACCAACTACGCTCGTAATTGAACACTTATGTGTTTACAGATGGCATACACATTTGTAAAGCACATGAAAGTTCACATGTTCCAGAGGGCATTTCTGACAAAAAAAGCATTTTGATCAAAAAAGGTCTCCTGTGAAGTAGTGACGTGCAACATACGCCTAGTTTCCCAAAACAAGTCACAAATTTCCACACTGAGGTTGGACTAATACTGACTTAAAAAATATATATAATGCCCTTTTAGTGTAAGAGCTGTTTGAAAAGTCCATCTGAAATTTCAGCCTGCTTTGGTCAGATGGAGTTTTTGCCTGCCTGTGTCATCACTAGGCGGTAAATTAGTTAATATACCAATAAAGGGGTTGCAGTTGCATCACAAATCACCTAGCAACCACACCAGACACCGTGTTGGAAGACCAGAGTCAGTCTGGTGGAAGTCCTCCAATCGTCCATATGGCTGGCTGCGTTTTTCTACCACCAGAAACATCGGGAAGATTGCCCATTATTAAGGACCCAGAAAACAGATGCAGTTGGAGAAGCTATTCAAGTAAGTAAATATATTTTGAAAATGATAAACATTTATTAGCTAAAATTGTCAGAGAAGGGGAGTAGGTTACTCTGGATAGGGCATGTACCTTTGTGGGAGGACATTTTGAAAAGATTCTTCAGTTCCAGTCCTTAGCAACAACAAAAAAGACATAGCAACGTAATGTTCCGTGCTCTCTGATTTGAGTATAATGAACCCCGTTTCTTTGTGATGTTTTCTGTCCTCAGATACAGAGAGCTGTGAAACCCTGTCTGCAGATGAAGAGAAAGGTCCCAATGAATGTCCCAATAGAATAAGGGTACATCTTTAGCAAATGTTAACAAAAATACAATTAATAGACAATGTATAAGCCTATTACAACTGGAGTAGGCCAACCCTGCTGGGTGTGCAGCCTTCAGTTCTAGCCCAGCACTAACACACCTGATTTTATTTATCCTACCTAATTAGTTGATAATCAAGTGTGCTATTGCTGGGTTGGAATAGGAGTTTGCTCACCAGGTAGATCAGGGATCAGTGGAGCGATGTTGGCTACCTCTGGTATTGACTAGAGCTGTGTTCGAATACCCATACTAACATACTGTATACTTCATACTTAATGAGTATATACACTACATAAGTTCATTTTAGTATACTGTAAATTAACAGAATGCTTTCAGTTGAGCGTACTAGCTCTTTGCCTGTCTACCGGAAGTTTATGCTGTTGCTGTGCAACCTCTTGCTAGCTAGTTAGCATAAATTACTAGTTAGACATTTTACGACTTCGGGTGTGTTCTTAAATTCGATGTGGAGTGCCAGAGTGAGCTCGTAAAGTTAAATCATTGTCAGATTGTCCGTTTGTAAATTCAGAGTGTTTCGCTCTCGGAGCACACACTGGACGAGGAGTAGGGTTGATTTGAGCGTTCTGACCTTACAACGGCACCCAAGCTAACGTTGGCTATGGGACCACTCTGACCATTTTACTCACCCTAGCAGAATTGGTTAGGCAGCTTGTTATCCAGAGCGTTGGTGACTAACTGTGCTGCTGGCAAAACGTTTATGCCTTTTTGCCGACGTTACACCGGCCAAATTCAACGGGTGTTGAGCGCTCGAAAATGCATTATTCTGCGCTCTGGTACACTCAGACGAGAAGATAGCCAGGGAGAATTTACGAAAGCACCCCATTTTCTTCAAACCTGAAAACTATGTGAAGCCACACCCATTTCCTAAATAATTGCATTATGGGCCCTAAAGTACAGAAATATTGTCCTCTGCGTGTATACTTCATATTTAGGCAAATTTAAATACGACATCCGGGAACTCTTGGCATACTAACTATAATCAATACTATGACCAATAAGCATACTATATACTCAATTCATGTCACAAATAGTACAGTTAGTATGCGTATTCGAGCACAGCTTTTGTTTCCCTTATGCTTCGTATTAATAGCCTACTTGTTACTGAGATGTCTAACCTTTGAGTTAGCTTACTTGCACACTTTGAAATTATATGTAATAAAGTGCTGATTCTTTGAAGGTAAGTGTATTATTAACTATTGTTCAAGATTAACTAGTCAATGTTGATCAAAGATCACAATCCTGCAATAAAGAGTGGAAGGAATATGTCTCATGTATTTGTGTTGTATTCTCAAATGAACATTACCTTTTTGTTCAGTTGTAAGCTCTCCAATTAGTTTTGTCACTCCGGATGTCAGTCATGCCCATTTCACAGCTGATAATGGCACGCGACACCAATGCAGCAGTGGTTTCCAACTCCAGTCCTTGAGTCCCCTCAGCAGCATACATGTTATAGCCCCAGACAAACATACCCGATTCAACTAATCATCAGGCCCTCATTGGAGGGCCTGATGATTACTTGACAAGTTCATTGGAGGGCCTGATGATTACTTGACAAGTTCATTGGAGGGCCTGATGATTACTTGACAAGTTCATTGGAGGGCCTGATGATTACTTGACAAGTTCATTGGAGGGCCTGATGATTACTTGACAAGTTCATTGGAGGGCCTGATGATTACTTGACAAGTTCATTGGAGGCCCTGATGATTACTTGACAAGTTCATTGGAGGCCCTGAGGATTACTTGACAAGTTCATTGGAGGCCCTGATGATTACTTGACAAGTTCATTGGAGGGCCTGATGATTACTTGACAAGTTCATTGGAGGGCCTGATGATTACTTGACAAGTTCATTGGAGGTCCTGATGATTACTTGACAAGTTCATTGGAGGCCCTGATGATTACTTGACAAGTTCATTGGAGGGCCTGATGATTACTTCACAAGTTGAATCAGGTGTGCTTATCCGGGGCTACAATCAAAATGTGTAGTGTTGGGGGTAGTTGAATACCAGAGTCGGGAACCACTGGCCTACAGTCTGACGGCATTAGCCTTATGGGCATTTGCAATGCACCCCATGACATTGTGCATCTGAAGCAGAAAATAGCTTACCTCACACATTGTTTACATAATAAGTTGTTGAGCTATATGTTTTCAATTAAAAAACAATACCAGTAGACAATGTATATTAGGCTCATCATTATACTAGATCTTGTACATTCCTTACACTGATATGAAATTGTTTAGTGCAAATCCAACCCCAGTGAGATGTCAAAGCAGGAGATTGGATCCTTAGCATAAAAACAGACACAACTACTTCTACAGAGTTCAATGCCAGATACTTTTCTCCCAGAAGGTCTGACTGGCACTTGGATGTATCTGACCTCAGAATAAGACCCAGATGCAGACAGTTAAAATCACAGAAGTTTATAAACAAAATGGGGAAGGCAAAATGACAGGTCAAGGGTAGGCAGAGGTTGGTAATCCAGTGCAAAGTCCATACGGTAGGGTCAGGGCTAGGCAGAATGGTCAAAACTAGAAAACAGGGACTAACGCAAACCGGAGTACAGAAAAACACACTGGTAGGCTTGACAGGACAAACTGGCAACAGTCAAACAGAAAACACAGGTATAAATGCACAGGTGATAATGGGGAAAATGGGCGACACCTGGAGGGGGGTGGAGACAAGCAAAAGACAGGTGAAACAGATCAGGGTGTGACAGGAGGTGCCACTGATAATGAAGATGGTTTGCCTAAGACTACCACAACAATTACATTGTCCGCTAAATGTGAAAGAAAGAAAGAATAGTTAGGCTGTAAGAAATAATTTTATTTAGTAAGACAAGGTGCTCTCCTCATGGCTCAACAGAATCATTCAGATTGACCAAGGCACAGCAAATGAAAACCATTTTGTCTAACTGAGGGGTGTCTCCTTTCATATCTGGAAAAGGGTGAAATAGTAGAAGTGGAAACTGATGCTGCTGCAGCATTGCTCATCTTCACAGTGGGAATCTGGTCGACATGGGCTTCTTGATAGTGTGAAATGTGTTGATCAAAGGCCACATTTTCCCTGTGCAAAGGAAAGAAAATAAACATATTTGATATAGCCTATAGGCCTATTTATTTATTTATTTATTTATTTGAACCTTTTTTTATCCTATGCCACTACACGCTCAGCCATGTACAAGTTATATTAATATCTGAATAAATCATGACTATCCAATCATCACATTAGGAATAGTAGGCTTACATTTGTCTGCAAATGAATTGATAGATGCATGCAATGCTTTATTATAAAGGAACATTTTTATGGTGGAAAAAATAGCTTCCCCAAAACTTGAAACTCATGCGCAGCCTATGAGAGAGACACATAATAATAGCTAGACTACACGCTATTAGGTAGCTAATGTTGGCTAACTTAGTCTCGATCAGACTAACCAGTGATGAAATGGTCGGAACAGATCCTGTGCTGACAGTTGTCTGGGTTCAGGTCTTGACTGACAAAAAGGTTTCTTTGTTTTTCAGACAGTTCTTGAGTCTTATCTTCTTGGTGTTTCATGATTATGGGTAATCTGTTTTTCCTGCCTTGTTAGAGAAGCCAAATACTGAACAGAAATGGACCATGGTGATGAATCAACTAGTTTTAGGCACTGTTATCATGCAGCTTGGGGTAACCACTCAGCTGTTGTTGTTGGAAGAATTGACGTGGTGATCTTCCAACATGGCTTCCAGGAGGCATCATACGCAACCTGGCAACCCTCTATAAGAAAGAGTTCCAAATAACAGCTAGTTTTCAGTTTTCCCCTCCTCACTCAGACTAATCCCAGACAGTCCTACTGTAGCTAATTCTTTGCTTGAGCTTGTCGTGGAATACAAGAAATGGGGGGGTGCATACCCTCATCCTCATTGATGGGTCCACAGTGGAGAGGGTCAAGTTCCTTGGTGTCCTCATCACTGAGGAATTGGCACCAGCACAGTCGTGAAGGCATGGCAGCACCTCTTTGCCTTCAGTAGGCTGAAACGATTTGGCATGCCCCCTCAGATCCTTAGGAACTTTTACAACTGCAGACTGGTTGTATAACCGTCTGTTATGGCAACTCCACCACTCTCGACTGGAAGAGAGTCGTGTGGATGGCCCAGCGCATCACTGGTGGTGAGCTCCCAGCCATCCAGGACATACATTCCATGCGGTGTCTGAAAAAGACAAAAAAAAATTGCCTAAGACTCCAGCCACCTCAGACAGACTGTTCTTCATGCTCCCTTCCGGCAGGTGGTACCAGCGCATCGAGGCTCAGACCAACAGACTCCTAAACAACTTATCTCCTGGCCATAAGACTTTTAAATGGATAACTACTGCTCTCCCTCTCCCCCAGACTATCCACACGGACTCTATGCCCATCCACTGGTCTCTACCCACTCAAGACGCACACACCTTAGCGCTGTTGCGGTGACCGTATTACCGCCACACTGTCAGTCATGAGTCATGACCGCAGTAAAATTCTAAAAAAGCATGCCCAGGTTGCATGAAAGGAGATTACCGTGCGTACATACAGCCCTAGGCGATGCTGTTGGTTCATTGATTGTGCAGGGCGGCTTACAGGTAGTCTACAATTATAGTGAATTTGTATTTGATTTTGAATAGCCTATTAATAAGGATTTTTCTATATTTTCATAGTTAATTGGGTGGCACATTGCCTTTAGCTATACAGAATATCTCACCATGTGTTTCCATCTCTTCTCCTTTATTCCTTTCTTGAGCGTGCAGAGGGGCTGTCAACAGTTAAGTGAAATATGTTTTGTTGAGATAAACATGTTACTATCGATGTTCCCAAACAGATTTCACTTGGTTTCCCAAATTAAGCGCTGTGTAGCTGCAGGAACAGGGTTGGAGAGTCCATGGCATAGAGAGTTTGGGCAGAATATCACCTGTCGGGCAGCGAGAGCATGCTCCTCAAACAGTGGTTGACGCGTGGAGTGAAATAAGTGTTGTTATATTTATTTCTGAGCTGCTCATATGAAGCATAGGTCTGCTATAAAACTGAAGTAGCCTACCCAGCATCATTGAAAAATGGACTGGTGGGAAAACACATGGCCTCCATTCGCCATTTGAGGAGATTCAGCTGACATGTATTCTTCCCCTGTTCCTGTCCATTTGATAATGGGCCATTCTAAATCAAAACTGATTTTACACGTTAGTAAAGTCCAGATTAAATTGAGGATAGTCTGATGGGTGAAAATATGATCACTTGGTGAGAGAACAGTGTGTGCAGCCTGGGGCAAGGAACATAGCGCAAACTTTTTCTGCGGCTTTCTCAAATCATCAATATCCTATAGTTGCATCATGTTGCCCATTTATGTCTGGTTTTCTAAAACATTCTAAGGTTTGTATCAGTAACAACTACAGTTGCCAAATAACTCTAAATCTAGCATGTAGGACCTGTTTCAAAAGATCACTTTTAGCTCAACATAGCCACCTCATATGCACACTCGCTCCAGAATGGGAAAAATATCCTTTCTATTTTATTCAGTTTCAAGTCATATTTATTCAAGTAAAATCATATAGTATCAAATAATGGCACGGGACTTATAAGCATATCTTGTCAGCGAAATGAACAAGCCTAGAGCCAATGGCATGGACCATAGCCAGATACTATACAGTAGGCCAACTCATATTCTGCTCTTTGGGAAAATACATTTTCTTCATACTATAATGTTTCTTTAGACCTGACTAAAATAAATAATGGATTTATTGGTCTATATGAAATTGATTTATTATGCTTTTTTAAATGTAGATGTTCCAAAGGTGCGCATCAGCGGCTTGTATGTAGCTTGTATGTAGCTTGTTTATGTTAATTAACGGTCAATTACCTTGAAACCGGCATTCTTTTGCATGACAATAACCGTCTGACAAAATGTCATGACTGCCACAACTCTAACACACCTTCACTGTCACTCTTACTCACATGCACACACACATACTCACATGCGCACACTCACATACTGTACACCCTCAGTCACACACTCACCACCACGCACACACACACACCCACCACTTATGCTGCTGCCATACTGTTTACTGTTATTATTATTGTTATTGATCCTGCTACCAGTCACTTTCTCCTAATCCCTGCCTACATGTACATAGCTATCTCAAACACTCCAGTGTTCCTGCA